>NW_017305800.1:450425-453732 GCF_001594115.1 Trachymyrmex septentrionalis | reverse complement strand
TATATATATATAATTTAAAAAATTAAACTAAATATAATATCCTTCCTCTTTCCATAAATAATAAATCAAAATTCTGATTCATACACATAATAAATGAGATTCATGAAATATAATTTACGTATCTTGGATACGAGTAACTGCAAGTCAATAAATTTCGGCGTTGATCCGTTTCTATAACAACAGACACTAAGAATTCAATCAGTCCAGTAGTGAACAAGAACTGCCTTGAGAAATCTTTTTTTGTAAAGGGCTGAAAATCGCGCGATACTGTATCATATCTTCAAAAGTAAAATTTCTGCGCAATTAAATTGTGCGAGAAAAATTAATAATGATTGCAAAAAGAATGGAGCAGTGCGGAATGTGCAATCGCGGGTTACAGTCTTACGATATACCCTTCGATATACAGAAGAAGGAGACCTACACTTTCGTGAAGAGTCCAAGGGCGATATTACACATTCAAAAGAAATACAGAAATCCTCCGATGTAAGTATAATCATTTCCGATAACAAATAATTACGACATGATAACCTTACTTAATGAGAGACTGTTTTGAAACTCGAAAAATTGTTTAGCAAACATCGACAAATATGCAGATCTCGAATAAGTTTTTAAGTAAAATTTTCTTCTACAATAAAAAATTAAGGAGATACACATAATTAAGTAATATACATAATCCTTGTCGTCTTCGTTTAAATACATTAGAATTGGTAGTAATTTCATTATCAAGCAGTTTAATTTATTTCTCTAACATAATAATGTGATATGAAGATCATAATTATACGCTAATAATAATTGTAAGCCACTTTACGCGATTAATAAAAAATATCTTTTTATATTCATAGTTGCACATTAAATTTTCATCTCTTATTGACGCAACAAGTGTATTAAACCATTATGTTTAACGATCTCGTGCAAATATACGCCCTAATCATTTTCTGAATTAATGATACAAGCGTATGATACGTAAAACACAGATTATGTTCGTTTCCTTACATAAGGCATGCTCTACATATTTAACACTGTGCTTAAGCGAAAGTGTGAACTTTCAACTTTTTAAAAGACGTACATACATATTAAAGTGAAAATTTTGTTTTATTCCTTGCACGTTGTTTATCTTTGATTTTTTCACACTATAAATATTTTTCAATCATCACTATAGCACTACAAGTCTCTTCTCCTTTTGGAAATTTGTTTTAACTTACAACTCTTAATAAATACATTTAAAACAATTTCGTTAAAGAACTGGAGAAGATTAATCACTAAATCAATTTTATTAATTTCTAAAATAAAAAGATAGCTTATAGACAGCTTATAGGAAAAAGAGTTTTCGCTAACTTACACATTCTAAGGAAACTATTAGGATTAAGCTTTACGGCTAGAAAAAGAATATCAATAACTGGAGAAGTACAGCACATAGATAATACAGTAGCGATTTAGTAGATTATAGATTACTGTACTTATAGACGACAAAGGGAATGACCGCGTACGAAAGAATAAGTGTGTGATGCTATGCACATTGATTGAGCTTCACGTGATTTCTAGTTCTATCAAAAGAGAATATTTATGCTGTACAACTACGTTAGATACTAGATATTTATATTATTAGATTAGAAACGTTTCTTTCGTAAGAATCCAGAATGAAAACTTAAATTTTGTTTATTATCAAATTCTAATTTTTAATAAAAGCCAGAATAAAATTTCTTTTCCTTTTGCAATAAAATTTTAAATTTTGCAAAACTTTCGGATTAAGATTAATTGAGAACATTTAATACTAAATATAATTACAGTCAATTTATTATTAAATATCATCATCGATTGAAAAAAAATGAACAAATAGAATGACATGATTATAATTCAATAGAATAAGGTTAAGAACATTATTTATACAAAATTTGTGTGTAAATATCATCATAAATTTATACAAAAGTGACTCATTTGTACATTTTATCGTCCTGTAGATTAAATGTAATAATATAGTCTCAAAGAAAGTTCTCTGACTATTCATTTTGCGTACTATATATTGCGTAAAGCCATTTGCATATAACATAATAAAATAATCAGCAAGTGATATTGATTAGGATAAAGAAACATACGCTTTACGTTATGTGTAGAAGAGAGGTATACAAACATTAACAATAATAATCTCTCATATAAGATTGTCTTAAAGAGAGAATGTCGATTCATTAAAAAATAATTAATGAATATAGTGTATGTGTGTATGTGCCTGTTATTAAAAGAAACTGTGATATTAAATAAAACTATTTCCCTCTAATTTATTCAAATGAACTATAAAAATAAAAAAAAGATATAAATTCGCACATGTGCATGTGTCCTACTTATTTTATCGATCTTCTAATGGTGAATATCGGCGTCCTAAACAATATAATTGCACGCGACATTTTCACGCGAAACGCGAGAAACTTGAGAGAAGTTTCTTCAAGGATTTCTACGACGTATTAACAGTAGTAAGAAGTACAATAAAAATTTACATCCAACTGTGATTAATTTCTAACCTTTTTTAAACCAAAATATTAATTAAATTTATATTCTGGCGCAATTAGTGTGGAATAAACTTTTTTGTTAGAATTCTCTGAAAAACAGACCTATAGTCTATATAAAAAGTTGATAGAACGATAACGCAAATACTGTAAGCTACTGTCGACGATCGTAAACAGCTGTAGGTCACTATTTACGATATTATTCGGATAGAGGTTGACCAATCAGGTGATTATGTGCTCATGCAAGGAGAAAAAACTATTTCTTTATGTATTATTACACTATCTACAAACTCGGATATAAATTTCTACTTGCTAAATGTCACTTGTTATTTATAGACTTCAATTTATTAAATCAATATTTTCTTGAAATATATTAAATATTATACTTTTTTATAACAATATATTACTGCAAAAATAATCTCGCCCTCCCCCCCCCTCTCTCTCTCTCTCTTTTTCGTTACGATAGAATCTGAAAAATTTATCGACATTATGCAATTGATGATTATACATTATCATTTGTGTATAGAATTCGTACAGAAAAATTTTACATGTAGAATTTCTTTGAAGAATAAGCTACTCGATCCAGCTTTCGTACTCCAAACTTCGTGTTTGCTATTATAAGAACAGATTTCATAGTTAGATTAATACGCTGTGTACCGTAAATGTCGGACGTAATATACTTTTGAGCAGCACGAAACTATTATAAATGCGACTGCGATTATACGATTTTATATAAAGTATACAATGAAATCCTTCAAATTTTTTTGAAATATTTAGAAACTTTAATCTTTAAAATGTAGTAAAAAAAA
>NW_017305800.1:442066-450321 GCF_001594115.1 Trachymyrmex septentrionalis | reverse complement strand
TATATATATATATATAGTATAATTTAAATATATTATTGTAAAAAAGTATTACTATAGAGAATATCGTTCATATTCATATTAAGTCTAATTATACTCTGAATCTGAATTTTCATGTATACTATTTGCATAAGTCGTTTGGCAACAAAATGCCTTACTCATCTCGTAATTCATTTTCTACCTACACTTTACCACGCGCGCACATATACACATGCACACTTGCATTAATAAATAACTACTGTTATAAACCAAAGCAACGAGCCATATATCTTCGAGGGTGTTTCGAAAAATAAGAAACCTCGACAAGGTTACCTAAATAAGAAAAACGTATATATATGTATATATGATATTTATTAATTTTATTTAAAAAAGTATAAAAGAATAAGGAATCGCATGCTTGTACTTATTTAGAACATGACTCGATCGCCAAGCCGTTTTTTGCGACAGACCGAGGCGATCAAAAGTGCGGTTTCACCTTGAAGTGTTGCTAGGGTTTGTTGGAAGTTTCCGAACAGGTTCCCTAGACAGGTAGAACCTCGACAATATTCCACCCTTCGGTAGACTTAAGCATGCGCAACGTTCGCAATGGTCAGCGTTATTGAGTGGCCGGTCGCGTGAAGATATATGTGCAACTTGGCCTGTGGGGTCTATACGCGGTCGATTCTAAGGACATTGTCCAGTCTCTGAACTCCCCCGCGAGCCAGAGTCAGTAATGCCGCGGCTACACTCAGTGAATGGTCACGACGTTTTTTTCCTCGGTCTTTCGCGGGCAACAAGACCGCCGGTTTGGCGCCAGTTTTGATATAGTACGTATTAATGTAAACCGATTGTGAATTGAATGGGAATTGACGGGGAATTGAAGTCAATATAATTTCGAAAAGTTTTAACTTCAATATTATGAACACGCGAATACTTTCTGCACTTATTCCTAACAAAACACACGAGTATGTGAGATACTTTCTTGTTTACAACTTGGAAACTTTAAAATAATGTGCGTCTGGTAATGATAAAAATAAAAGCTGTTTTCAAACGAGTTGCTACGTAAATAATATACGTATGTATAATATTGCGCTCAGCATATCTTATCACACTTTTAATTAAATTTACAAAAATTTTCGTATTTTAGCATTTTTATCAGAATTAATAAAAAAACTTCTCACCATGATTCTCACCGTGAATTATCGCTAAATTGCTGTTCATATTTCATAATTAGACAATCTTGCTTATAGCTAGATCTCTCGTGACTTCATCGGTGAATAATTAAAGATATAATTACAAACGCCACGTTCAGTTTCTATGTCATGTTCTCACTTAGCAAATACGGACAATCAATGAACGATCAATAGACTTCTAAGACTTGAGATAATAGCTTTGGAAATTTTCATGGCACAATTACCTCCTTCTGCATGATATAAATCTCTCATAACGAGTAAAATCATTCAAATAAAATGTAATCTTTACACTTTTGAAGGGGAGCGCTCGAAAAATTAAACACGTCGCGCGATTTTAATTCTCTTCGACCAATTCATCATGTCCGCCGCAAAATTGGACGTCTGAAGAAATCGGAAGGATGCCGGCTGGTATTTCGACTCTGGCGCCGTCGACGGATGCGGAATCTTTCGATTATGAAGCGAAGGATCCGCCGGCCTTTACAATCTTACAGAAGGATGGCCTGGATTCGAGTCTGCCTCTTTTACACGTCAACGAAGACGATGAGATGAATGCGTCGCAACTTATCAACTTAGAAAACATGAAGAACGCAATGAAGAATAACCTCTGTAATCGCAGACGTATCAGCAAATCCAATGAACATCTGGTCTTGGCTAATCTACAATCGAATCAAGCCAATCCTCTGAAGAAAAAACATCAAAGTAAAAGTCAAGATAGCTTAACGTTAGCTGAGGACAGACCACCTACAGTTAAACCTAGCATTGTCTTATCAACGGAAGATTTCAATGAAGTGTTGAACGCGAAATTGAAAAAAATCCAAGAGCAAGCCGAGGCCGAGCAAGGCCGCAAGTCGCCTAAGAAATCGATCCTACCGCAGAAAAAGCCGTTCATCACGACCGTGAAGACGGGAGAATTTCTAATGCCGCCGCCGGAAGTGGCGGCCTTGCTCGGCATAGCGCCCAGCAGAAAGTACGAGGAGGAGGAGGCCGTAGACGGATGTCCTCTGAAGAGCAGGTTCAAATCACTGGTATCGCTAGCCAAGAGACCGGAGGTACGTCACAATAGCCATAATGCCAGATGTCCAGCCGCCCTGAAGGCCACCGTAGATTTTTCCCTCGGCATGATGAACGCCACCACCATCGCCACCGCCTCGACCTTAAATGAGCAGGCAAGAAGGTTCAAGAGGAGTGAACTGACGTAAGTGATGCTGAGATGACGAAGTTACAATCGCGTTACAAACGCCGTTCATTCGGCATGTCGGTGTGATTGTCTGCCTACAGGGCGGTTTATAGAAAGAAAGAGAAGAAAGAGAGAGAGAGAGAGAGAGAAAAAAAACTGCCATGATGTTTTGCTCACAAGAATCTCACTATAATACTAAGAAAAATATTGTATTCACAAAAATATTTGTCGACTTTTTTAAAATTGTATGTTATATAAAATAAAACTCGCATTTCTAATACTTTCCACTCAATCATTATTATAGGGACATTTAATAATTATTAATCTCAAATCACGAAAAATCAGCAGGTCCTGTTTCCATTGAATTTGTTTGTACATTCAAAGTGACGATACAAAAATTGTACATTATAAATATTTTTATGAATGTAAATCGCAATATGCATTTTACTTTAATTTTACGTCATTCTCAAACATTAAATATTTACGAAAAAGATAGACATTGCTGGAACATAATCGATCGGCCTACTAAAAGCAACTTACAAAAAGAGCTTATCGCTGACACATTTCAAATTTAAAACCGTGAAAGGTATCTTTGTTTTAAAAAGAAAAATACGAATTATGAATTCAATTAACGCGCGTGAATAAAAATAATGAGAGGCATGCCGAGAATAAGAAAAAAAGTGTAAGAAGAGCGGGAATTGTTTTTCTAGCAGATTCCCGCAGACGCCGCGAGCTTTACCAAAAAAGTTGGAACCGATCGAGGGCATGATGAATATGCTGCCGAGACTTCGCGGGTAACGAAAACACCTTACGAGTGGCACCACACTTATCACTGGTCTTTTAGTCGATAGCAGCTGCTTTTTCCCCGCTTTTTTTCTTCTCGTCGATCTGATTTATTCTCGTGCGCTTGTGGCCGCGTTCGAATTTCTCTTTAGGCTGTCGTCGCTCTTAGTGCACCCCATTCTTGACTATCCATAGAATAGAAATCGTCAAGAATGAGATTAAAATGGCTGTTCTCCAGCAATAATATTAATTCTAAAATGTCACTTTAGGATCCACTGGATTTAAACTTTAAACGTATATTTCAAATTATGACATCGGATCGTAGATATATCCTCGTATTTAAATTTTTTCTACATTATAATTTGCTGCGTAGTGACACGCATATTATTTATTATATCTATTTTGTATTACACAAAATGATATACATATAATTATTTCTATGTACATAGAATTATTTTAACTCAATTACATAGAAAATTTAAAATTGTTTCATCGATTATTATCGATTATTAAATTATTATTAATTATACATATATATATTATAAATCTTTAAATATTAAAATAAAATATAATTAATAATAATTTTGATAATAATTGACAAAATAATTTAAAATTTTGCATATAATTTAATTTAAATATTATGTTTTATCAATCGGAAGAAAATTAGTGAAATAAATTAAAAATGAATTAATACAACTTGAAATAGTCATAAAAAATTAATTATATGACAATTATAGCTTTAAGATTATTATAGCTTTGTATATATCTAATTTAAAAAATATAAATTATTTTGCAAAGTTTGTCGATGTTTGCCTAAAAGCGACGGATTTCGTAATAATAATAATTATTATTACTCAATATGTTCAGCTGAGCTTTTTTAAATTTGTTTAGTGTTATTAAAAATAAGTTCTTATTGTAAATACAACATTATTTTACAGCGATCATTCGGTTCCCTTCGGGAATATTATGTTTGACCGCCGAGTGGTTCGAGGAAGCACATGCGCTTCCATTCCTACTCTTGTAAGCACCTCATTAATTTTTTAAAACAAAAGATCAATTTCTCATAATATTTCTCATAAAATTCGTATTTATCTAGATCGATGGGGAACAATCGATAGCAGCGAGGCAAGCGGAAGCAAGACGAAGACATTTGGCGAGGAAACGTGCTCAAATGCAAACTTGCAGAACTTCCAGATCAGGTTCGCCTCCTCCGGTTGCTGGAAGAAAACACGAACCAGTGCAAACGGAGATTTTCCTCGAAGAGGTTAATTAAATTTTATTTATTTTTTATTTAATTATCGACTAATTATTACTTTTCATGAAGGCAAGCGAAGTTTGTGTCAAATTTTTAACTGAACATATTGTACATTCAAGCTGATAGAGAAACCAGACGAATCCGAAGTAGCCACACAGACTGATTACTTCTTGGAAAAACCAGTACTACCAAACTATTATGTAAGCGAAGTTGGTCAAGACGTTGGCACGCAAATCGAACCCGGGGAAGTACGTGCTCTTAATATTTTATCATAATAGATTATGATGTTTCACATTATGATCAGATCAGTCTATAGAGTAAATGTTGTACGATATTTCCAGCTCTTCGACTACGACACTGAAATCCAACCGATTTTGGAAGTGTTGGTAGGCAAGACTATTGAACAAGCCCTAATCGAGGTTCTGGAAGAGGAGGAAATCTCTGCTCTTAAGGAGCAGCAGCGAAGATTCCTCGAATTGCGCATGGCTGAGGAAGCTGAAGAGCAACGATTAGCAGAAGAAGATAGAAGACGTAGAGAGGACAAGGTATCGATTTTCTATTTTGATCTTTTAATACTTCGGCACTTTTAAGTTCTCTATTTATTTGCTTTATGTTATCATAAATAAAGAACGAGAAAATATTTAAAATGTAAAAAAGCAAATTAATTTCCAATCTGCAGGAGCAACGCCTGAAGCAACATGAAAAGGCGATGAAAGCTCAGCAGGAGACCGAGGAACGAGTCGCGGCTGCAGTATTGTTAACAGGATATATCGCCGAACTTTTACCTGCGGTTCTGGAGAGTCTGAAGATGTCTGGCTATTTACTGGATGAGATTAAGGCTGGTTCGTAAGAAATGATTTATTCAAATTTAATAATCGTAAAAGTTCCTTAATTTTTATCCATTTATCGATTCTATCTTTAAGCTCTTGTTTGTTTTTTTCCCTTCTCTCCAGCTCAATCATCTTGCTCTTTATTTAGACAATAATGTGCCATGAATATGACTTTCAGATGTCGAAGAAGGTTTTATGCCATGGTTAATGAAAGAAGTCAAAAAAGAAATGGGTAACATGATTGAAAGCAGAGAATTGTTAATGGGTAAGGCTGAGCTTTGGAAAAGTAAAGTTTTTTTAAAAAAATATTCATACTTTTTCAAATTTTAATTTAAAAAATCGAACATAAGATAAAAAAGAGATTTATTTTTATAGTAATGAGCAATGTATATGCAAATGTACAACGGTCATTTTACAGAAATTATTAAAGAAATCTTGGAGAACCGCGCGCAAACATACAGGCAGCTTGGTGAAGAATACGATATTTCAAGAAATAAGAAATTAGCAAACGTATATAATTTGGAAGGAGGTGAAACTGATAACAATTTCGTGAATTATGAGTCACCCGCGGCAAAAGAAAATCACGCAATTTAGCGTGATAATTTGGTACGATATTCAGTATATATTTACAACGTAAAAATTTAAAATGTAGATTTATTTTGACAGATCGAAATTAAAATCTCAGCAAAATTTTATTCAACAATTAAAATAAAATTAAAATAAAATTAAAATATGAAAGAGTAACTAAAGATGTAGAAAATAAAAATTATTATTGGATCATAAATATTTAATGATAGTTTGATGATAATTTTTTGGTAATTTTTAATATCGTTAACTGTATTATCGTGCAGTTTTCAGGACATTAATGATGTGTGTTAGAAAATGAGCAAAACGTAGTTAACTTTTGACTAACAGGATTTACCTTAACCAGCACAAAAGCAATATCCGAATCCGTACCTTCTACATTAAGCAGTATACACAGCTGTGCAACAAATCCATCTCCTTCGTTTGCACCCTCTGACAGGTCACCGCAGCGCTCGCGATCCCTATCGCAAACAATAACCGCCGAAAGAACGAGAAAGGCCTATCAGAAATTAATTATCGATTCTCGAAATCAACGCGGTAATTTCTCTCGCTGACATAAAAAAGATGCAAGAGATAAAAATAAGCTTTGCCAAAATCAATTTTTATCCCAAACTAATCTTTCTAAATAAAGATTTTTTTCTTTGCTGAGATCTTAATAATACGTATTATAATATAATATGTATTACAACATTGTAAAAGAAAAATACTTTTTATACAGTATTAATGTAATTGTAATATATATGAAAATAATTTGTCATTTATTTGTCTGTTTATAGATTAACATTGAAACGCTGCACAATGCTTTCAAGAATAAGAAGCCGATTACATTCTAGGACATAATTTATAATTTATTCATGTAATTCCGAAGATCCAAAAATTTAAGTACATATTAAATAAATAAGAGAACATAAAAAGAGTTTAATATGTATATTTGTTATTACTAAAAATTTCCGTTTACCGAGTTAGAATATTTTCATTTTTTAATAATAACTTACGATCTCAAGATGAGGTATATTCCCCCAAAGCAGTTGTTTTGAAATTCGTTTCTAATTCTTGTGGATTATTGTACTAATCCATACTGAAGAGCTAGCACAGCTGAGACTATTTCTTCTACGTCGAAAGTAACAAATGTTATGTCACTAAAACGGAATGTGTTTTTACACTCGCTATTTAGTTAGATCAGACTATTATTTCAAGTAATAGAGACTTCAATAAGAACCATATGTGCATGTAAATTAATTGCATTGAAAAAAATAATTAAAGGATCTTTTAATCTTTAGTCTGCTAAAACATGAAGAAAATTAAGTATATTAAGTTCAGGAAGAAAAAAAGTATATGTATGTATAAATTCTATTAACATCCCCCACACACACATTTCGTATTTCTTGTACATACATACTTATTCGCAAATATAACATTAAAAAAAAAATATGTTTATCATTAATATCAGTGCGTTTTTGTATTCACACATTGAGATACGATATACACTGAACATCAGAGATCATTTCTGAGATTCACCCTTAGACACGATCATAGGCCACCGATACACCGCTAGAGTAAAAAACCTGTCCGCTCCAATCAGGATTAGACCGATCGTAATGGGATGAGGTTTCACGCTGAATTGAGATCGGCACAGTTTTAAAAAGCCACCCACCCTCTTTAACTAAGCCCTCGCGGGTGAGGGGTAAAATCGGAGTGAGACAAGGGGACATATTGTATTGGATTAAATTAAGCAGGGGGACTGCTTTCTCGTACCGTGCATTATATGCACAAAAATTGTGTGCCAAGTGAATCGTGTTTTTCGAGGAGAGGGAGAGGAGACGGTCTACCGCAAGCTGAACGAAGAGGGGTAAGAGTTGTCCAATGCACCAGGACTGGTATACTACGAAGGCTCCGACATTATTTTGTCATGTGACCCGTGTCATCTGCACCTTCACGTGATTTTTTTTCTCGCTGCGAATACGACACGTGCAAATTTAAGAACACCTACTGTAAAAATACGAGTGATTTTTCGAGCAAGACATATTTTTCGTTTCTAATTTACGGCTTTTACGTCAATATGCGATAAATATCTTCAAAATTTATTATCGTGTAATTCTATATTTTATAAAAATATCTCCGCTGGCTATTGGCTTGAGTGAAAACGTAACACTATTGTATTTTAATATTTACCCGTGGACAATCATGTGAATTGGATTGACTCTTAAAATCAAGTAAACAGTTCCTAATGGTTAAATACTGCCTCAAACGCAGGGCGCGTGATCGGGATGGAGAATATCTGTGGGGTATTCGATGGTCACGTGTCGTGTTACATGCACTCTGCGGGACACGAGCAATATGTCGACGTGGCACGTGAACAGCGGAAGTGCACTTTGACTTCTCTTGCATGGAATGTAATGTAGAAAAATTTGCAAAGTTTCTTTAAAAATAAATCAATTACATTAATTTAAATTACT
>NW_017305800.1:432320-442055 GCF_001594115.1 Trachymyrmex septentrionalis | reverse complement strand
TCTCTCTCTCTCTCTCTCTCTCTCTCTCTCTCTCTCTCTAAAATATAATAAAAAAATGTTCTGTGTATAAAATTTTGTCTAAGAATTAGGTATACAGAATTAGATATACTTATTTAATTATCATTAATATACAATTATAGTAATTGTATAATAAGTCATGATTGTAATAATTGTTCCAGCATATTCGTAGCAAAATATAATATAAATTCAATATAAATTCAATATAAATAAAGTGAAAATATTAAATTAAATTTAAAAAATACTATAGAAGACAATTCTTAATAATCTTTAAATAACTATTTGTCCGGCTAAATTCGCTAAACTAGTCAGCCTAGCTAGCACGATTCGCAGCGAATATTAATAATACATAAGCCACAGTCTCGTTGGAAGCAGCATTAGACTTTTGACACTTGCAGAACCGAGACGAATCATCTTTATGACCACCTCCCGCAAAGGATCATAACTCAGAATGCAGTAAAGGGACACAGAACAATAAGATTGGTTCCGTCTCCCCGTGGCAAAAGATTCCAAGTGCACGCACATCTCCCATTAGCGACACTGCGTTTACGTACTTTCATGCAAATGTATGCAAAATGTATTTATCGATAACAACGATATAATATAGAAAGTTCATAATATTAATACATCATTATATCAATTTGCTATATTTCATTGATCACAAAATAATATAATTTTCTTTTTTAAATCTTGATATTTATTCGCGAAAGAAATATACGTATCGCTGAGTACTGTTCAAGATTTCATATCGACATAATAATTATAACAATAATAATATAATTCAAGGAATCTGTATATTGCATGATATTAATAATGTTATTTATTATTACTTTAATATTAAAAATTAAATTTAATATATTAAATTTAATAAAAATTTAATATTAAAAATACATCATCTTAAAAAAATATTATATATTCATAATTGATTACTTCCTAAAATTAATTCCGTTTCTCTTTATCACAAGCTTTTCTATGTTTAATATATTAAAAGGAATATCATAGTTAGAGCTGAACAGTATGTATTGCGTTCTTTGACGTATATAAGGCCAAAATGCACTTGCAGTCTCCTCGTGTATCGTCACACCGGGTGCTTGGTGCACGGCTTGGTGCGCGAATACAAGATCGCGGAGGGGTGTTTCCGCGTAGGCTTATTTTGAACATCCCACCCATAAGGGTGCAGCGATAATACGTAGATGATAATCGCGATATTAATATCGCATTGGGAAGCGCACACATGCGTGCAAGGGGCCCATTGGTCACGGCGGAACACTTGCTCGCTTGCTGGCTCCGCGGTTGTCTGAATTGCACCCTGATTTTAGAAAGAGACGATCAGAGGGAACGACCCTCTACTGTAGTGCGAAGCGACAAACGAAATTTATCAGGAAACTGCGAGAAAGGTAAGTAGATAAATAATATTATCTTCTATATAATAATTTGTTTAAGAAATGATTGCAAGTTATAATTAATTTGCTGAACTATTATAATTAATTATTAAACTATTTTATACTTAAGTTAATTTATTACATCGATAACAAAAAGATTCTGACAGAGATAAATATAATAAATATCATAGTTAAACTATTCAATAATGAATACTTCTTATGTAATCAAATTTCGTACTCTATATTTTCCTAATTAGCTACACCTTTACTAGTAAGGTATGTGGACACAAATCTTTCATACTTCTGTTTTCTACTCACGAATCGTGCAGAGGAAACACTTGCCGTGTACATTTTAGGGCGCGATAGAATGGTGAAACACTCGTGCTCGAGTTTCCAGCGATCAGGGAGGGGTTGGTACAGGGAATGGTGCGGCTTGTGAACACTCGTGTCATTCCCTGTTCCGACATCATACACACGGATGAATCACGTCATTCATGAAAGAGGTACGCAGCCTGAAGGAACCATGCCCCTTTTCTGGTTTCGAATCAGACTAGTAAGGTATGTGGAGCTTCGAAAGCACGTATCTTAAGAATTCACGAGCGATTATTAAATTAAATTTAAAGTCGAGCGATTCATAAAGTGAATAACTAGATACAAAATCAAATATATATATATATATATATATATATATACAGGGTTGGCCATATTCGACGGAAAGATGTTTTTTTTTAAAAATGGCTTTTACAATGAAACGCAAAAAATGTGTTTTTTCCCCATGATTAACAAAAAAACATCTTTCCGTCGAATATGGCCAACCCTATATATATATATATATGTGTATATAAAATTAGTTTTTATTCATTTTTTAAATAAAAAATTAATGACATGCAAAATTTACTGCTTTGGGATTTGTAGCAATATTCAATTGTGCATATTCACTTAATCACATGAGTGATTAATCTTATCTCTAAAACGATAAATACATCGTGTCCGGCGAAAGCGTTTTATGATCATCTATAGCGTACAAAAAAAAAGGGAAGAAAGAGGGAGAGAGAGACATGAATTAGCAAGATAGCACCGACTACTAGGTGCATCAAGATCAACGGACGATTAGACAAATCCGAACGATATCGCGCCTACGCGATCAACGGCTCGGACCACCGAGAAGAATAAGCCACTTAATTTCCTAATCAACCGTTGATTCAGATGCACCTTTCGGTCGATCCCTCGCATTGGTAGTATGGAGACGCGTAGTGGCCGCAGCTGAGCCAAACAATGTCTTTTCACATGAGGCTTTTATAGCCCTATTGAGTACTGAAGGTCCGCTTTTACCCTGCCGATCTGTGAATTGCACTCTTCGTTGCGTCTTCATCAATATCGCGACACTATACTTTGCAATAATATGATAAAAATCAAAACATTGGTTATTAGTTACAATTACATTAATACAAGAATACCTTGCAGTATACAAGAATATCTTGATGCAATGCAATTTACATTTAAATTAATTTTATTAATAAATAAACATATATATATATATATTTCAATTTTAATTATTGTTTCTTTATTGACAATGTACAAGACCTGTAGTACCACGTGATAAGAAAGTAGAAAATCCCTTGCAGCAAGCAGAAAATCCCCAAAAAATGAACCTACAACCAGTTAGCTCCTCCCATTTCATAGTTCCACCAACATGATTCGCAAGCTATCGAAGGGCTTGTCTACTGCCGGCCCTAAATACAATTACGCGTCTACTTATACAGAGAAGGATAGAGGGGAGAACACACGAGGCCAAACCACTGACCAAAATCAGGCACCACCTCCAGTACAGATTTAAAGCATGCATGAAATGTGCTTCTAGTTAGTTGATATCTTAACTTCATATCATGCGGACCATTAACGTACAACAATTCAAGGTGCGCCTTGAAAAAAGTTGGTATTGTGACAATAAACATATGCGGATGTTTGCAAAACTGTGTGAAATGTTATAGTGTAATTTCATTAAATATTTTTAATATAATCAGAAAAAATTCTGATGCATTTCTCGAAGTTTAAAGAAGACTGATCAAAGAACTTAGAGTTTGTGAAAAGAATTTTAAGGTGAAGTAGTGTTTCTTAAAATAATTGTTCTACACAAACTTTTAACAGAAACGTGCAAGTGATGTATCCTATAGTATCGGAATATGAGACGATAACTAAAAGAAGTGGAGAACCGGAAAAAAATTTATCTCAAAAATATCAAATACAAAATCACTTAGCGCAAGAATATGTTAATCCCATGATCGGAAGACCAAATTTCTTTATGAGCAGACCACTCGTTCGAGCTGCTGGACTTCTTAAAGGAAACTCCACGACGGAAATAATCCCTGTCAGTACATTGTCTGAAGGAAATACATCAATCATTCAACATGTATGTAATAAACATTCTATTTTATTTAGAACTAAATTTATGTTTTGAAAGTCTTGTTTTAACAAAATATTTTCGCGTTCAACATTCGTAATGAGAGTAATTTTAGTGCGTACGTTAACCCTCTAGGAACAGCATCGCCTTGTAATTAAAAAGTTTTTCTTATTAATTTTGTTTAAAAATGACTTGTTAAATAAAGAATCGATCAATATGTTTATTCTTTTTAGCTAAAGTTCTTGCGCGGTTCATCTTTCTTCCTTTTCTCTTCACGTTGGAGAAAAAAAAAAGATAAACTGTGCAAAATGTTCAGCTAAAAAGAACAGGCCTTATATTTATATTATCGATATGTATCGATTGATATGTACACGATCTGACTTTCTAAAGCAAGCAGAAGCATTATATACGCGGACTGTGTTTCAAAATTTACTACTAGTATTGAAAATCTATAGTTTACGTTACGTGCAATGTAGATTTTCAGTATATTTGGCAGTAAATTTTGAAACACCACCTCAGTGTTTAATGCTATACATTTCTATCTTCAGATTCTTAAGTATAATTAATTTGCACAGATCCCAAATTTATCTCGAATTTAATTTTAAAGTGAACGTTATAAACTCGTTCCTAGACAGTTAAAGTAGAATCTCTCATAAGATTTCAATTTTAAAACTGAGAATCTATTAAATATTAATGTTTCTAGAGTGTCATTGAAATTATTGATGTTGGCGGTCGTCTTCACTGTCTCAATGAATCTATAAGTCCATCTTGCTGGTTGAAAATCATCACCTTGGCGACAGATTTTCAAAACTACAATGTTCTGCTAATGATTAGCAATGACGGACTCGTATTAAAAGCAATAAAAGATATAGCAATAGGAGAACCGTTATTAATGTGGTTTGAAGATTGTATTTTGACTATGTTGAACATTCCATTTTTAACACCGGTCAATTGCAATATTCAAGGTAGGAGAAAAATTTCTCTAAGCTAATTTAATTTTTTCGTGTGATACATCATCAGTAACTTATTAGTTTTAATCTTTCGTTAATTTTCTACTTAAACATTATCCTTAATAATTTATAACTATTAATTTTTTATCATTAATAATTCCTAGTTACAAGTTTATTATCTGGAGACATTGGTAGTATCACGGTGTTAAGCTATGCGCAGTGACATTGCCGCAGCTATTTTATTTACGCGAGCCGACGAGTTATGAGATCATGTTTACAAAAATAAAATTTAGAAGTATACAAGTATTACAGTTTACTAGAGATATTTTAATTAAGTATTATCCATTACTACCTACATGGAAAAATTAAACTATAGATTAATTTATAAAAAAAATTTACAAGATATACGATCTAATTTATAAGAATCTATGTATGTATAATATGTACATTAAATTTATATATAGTATCAAATTTAACCTAAATTAAGTTACCATATAGCTATATATAAATTAAACTTTTATTAAACAAGATTAAATACTAACTGATATTTCTAATTAATGCAAATTTAATTACAATGCAGTAGATTTTTTGTTGACTGTTATTTAAAAAATCTAATTATTTCATCATTATTATTTTAAGTTAAGAAACAAAATTGATTAGAAAATTGATTAAGAAATTGCTTAGGAAATGAAAAAATAAAAATGCTATTAACAAAAATTTTTTTAGTTGATCATATAAACAGTCTAGCATAGTTGACGTACGTTAGTAATGGCATTTCCTTCATTTTAACTTATTACTATTATATCTCACTATTAATTGTCAAGATTATAATCAAGTTACAACATATGAAAGTAGTGCAAAATAAGATATGTTTTATATAAAAATTAAATAAGCTGATTAATAAAATATTTATTAATAGACGGTTATTTGAATAATTACAGGTCAAGTTTACACGTGCCATAATTGCAACAGTTGCTTTGATCATCCAAATCCTCTGAAGCTACATTTGGCATTGGATTGCAATCGAATGGACAATAGTTACATTTGGATGCTTCTGGCGAATAAGATCATTAATTCGCCGAGAATGGATTTATCCTTCAGCCAGTATCCAAGAACGAGTTTCACATTTGAATTAAAACCCTTGCCTGTTTCTAGACCGACTGATATTCCAACGTATCCAGTGGAAACAATTGACACTACCATTCGCTCGTTAAGAAATGATTCGCCATCCTCATCGAATCAATTATCATCCATATCCTCAAATGGTCCCTCACCAATACCCCCATATTCCTCAGTAAAATCTCCCACAATAGACGTTTTACCGAGCTCATCGACCTACGAATCACCCATCGAACACATAACAGAGAGAAATCATTATTTGACTTTGAGGCCCTATGAAGCTCTGATGCATCGAGATATCTACAGAAATAGTTTCATGTCCTATATGCGTCCCAGTATACAAACAGAATCCAAGAAGAATCCCGCGGAAGTAGAGACAATCGCCAGCGACATGGGCAAGTGCGGTGCCGGATACAGATGTATATTTTGTAATAAAATATACTCACGAAAATATGGATTGCGAATCCACATTAGGACACACACAGGTTACAAACCTCTAAAATGTGATTTTTGCCACCACAAATTCGGAGATCCCAGTAATCTCAACAAACATGTAAGATTGCACGCAACAGGAGAGAGTCGTTATAAATGCAATATGTGCGATAAAGTCTTGGTCAGAAGGAGAGACTTGGAGAGACACATAAATTCCTGGCACTCGCAAAATGCTAATGTTTCCAATGCTGAGATCAATGACAAAGATTAGAAAAAAGCCAGGATTACAAAACAATGAATTTCATAGTGCCTCTTTAATGAGTATTGTGGTTTCTAGTCATTTTGGAATTAAATATATGATCTGATTATTTTGTTTTTAACACACAATAGAACATTTTTCCATTCAAAATTTTTAGTGTCGTATACGTGGACAAATGGATATCGAACTCAGATCCTTCGCTTAGCAGACAACTGCTCCAATTATTTAGCGACCTTATGCCCACAATCTTTGATGGGTGATTTAGGCTTTATCAACGATGCTAAAAGAATGTCATTGTCTGTGATAAATAGATTATTTAGAAAAAAAAACCGATAATCGTAAACAATGACATTTTTCCCTAATTCTGAACCAATTATAAATATTAAGATGTTAAATAGAAGGATATGTTATTTTGAAACTAATTTAAGAAATAATATCGTTCCTCGCTATTTCTTAACAATTTCATAGTAACTATTAAACTTTCAACATTAAAAATTTCCCAGTTATAAATAATGTAAATTTAATAAATTATAAATATATTTTTATAGCTTAAATCAAATTATAAATAACCTATTTGTGAATATAGCTTTATACGCATGTTAAACCGATTTCTCTAGTACAAATTTCAATAAAAATTAGTTTATGTATTTTATTGTAAAATTGTTGTTGTTAAAAATAAAAACTTATGTACATCATAAACTTTTAAATGTTTTAAATATATTTTCTTGTATCATTTTATGTTTATATTTAATAATAATTCTTAATTATAATTTATAAGAGCGAGAAACTATAAAGTTCATGAGTAAATCAATTGCACAAGAATCAATGGAATATTTTTCTCAACACTTTTGATGTTACATGCTGATTTTTTCGTAAGTAATCTAAATTGAAATTCGAATATAATCAAAGTGATTTTTATAACATAGCTATTATATTGCATTTGGAAACTTTTGCTGAAGTATTTAAAAATTATTTAGATACAAATATGAAAATAATTTGTTGAACTATCAAAATAATTACGTAGAATTCAAGATGATTGCTAAAATGTTGTACAATATTGTACAACATTTGAAATTATGCTTGAGCGGTCTACATTATTTTCAAATTTATCTAATTACATTTTTAGATACTCTAGCAAATTATTTTTTCCGTGTTCACATTCTTATCGATAAAATATAATGATCACAGCTATAATAGAAAATCGCGAATATTGTTAATTAAGATCGTATATTTCGATAAATTCATATAAGTAATCACTTTATGAAAATTTTATTATCCAACGATACTATGTGATCGCATGAAGTTCACTTGACAAAACTGTCATATTACTGCAATATAGTGTATAATGTGTATCTAATGGATTCTTCGTCAGAGTTTCTATCATTTTGTGTCAAAGACTAAGAAAAAATTAACAAATCCGTCACTGATATACATAATTAGCTTTCGCGTATACATCGTCTAATAATAAAAAAAAAATTCACTCACCAGTCGCTGGCATTATATGTAGGCACTCGAATCTTCGGCGGATGGACTGAAAAAAGAAAGAGATAAAAAGGGTAAGTTTTATAAATTATGAAAAGCCTACAAAAGTACTAATTTTAAATAATTAGAAACATCAAAAAAGACCTTCTTCGATCAATCGTCAAAATCCTTCGTTTACGATATCAAATATATCGCTTCGACTCTGATCTTATATACAACTTTTGCACAAACTCCACTCAGCCCACTCTAAAAAGATCTGTTCTTTTTAGCTGAATTTCTTGCATAATTCGTCTTTTCTCATTTTCTTTGCAATTTCGAGAGAAAAAGAAGAAAGGTAAACTGTGCAAGAACTTTAGTTAAAAGAAACAAACTTTAAGTGCAGCAAGTGCAGTGAATTTCCGAAGCGATGTCAACGACATCTGTGATACAAATTCTAAATCTCGTCGTTTCATTACGCGCGGTCGACCGGGTTGCAGGAATCATCTGCGATCTCACTGTACGTTTATACTGATATTCGCAGAATCTTAAAACGCGGATACAGACAATTACAAGGTGAGCATTAAGATTATTGTGCAATCAAAAAATGTAAGGCCTCGGATGATAATTTGAGTTCACTCGCACTCAACTATCATCCAGACACAAATGCTAAAAATTAGGTTATCCTGGTATCCTGTATCTATGATGTAACAGCCTCGTCAATGTCACTATGTTAAAAGAAATGTATTTCTTTCTTTAAAAAAAAAAAATCAATCCTTTCTAGTGTGCCGAAATGTCTAATCTCGCTCGTACATTGCGTCCTTTCTTGAGATGCGTTCGTAGTCAGAGTCATCAAAGAACCTATGCAAACGCTGCAGCTGATCAAATGAAATTTACGTTTGCTGGTGCTAATCAGGTATGATGGAATGAAAATTGTACAAAGTGATAAAGAATAAGAGTAATTTTCAGCAAGAGATAGTGAATGCTTTTCATTTTATGACACAAATGTCATTCTATCTTTGTCACTTTCTGAATGTCAAGAAAGATAGAATGACGCTTGTGTCAACTTGTGTCATCAAATAGAAAACACTCATATGTAACACAGCGAATCACTTCATTTTTAATATTAACAAACAATAAGGATGTATTCATTGTATAAAACTATGTCTCTTACTAGAAAACAACCATAGTCATAATTATGCAACAATTAATATGGCACTCTTTCATGGTCACCAGGTGTTCTATGATCAAGCTGTAATTCGGCAAGTCGATGTACCCTCCTTCTCAGGTTCCTTTGGTATTCTACCAAAGCACGTGCCTACATTAGCAGTTTTGAAGCCTGGTGTAGTTACAGTTTACGAAGAGGATGGCTCGTCCAAGAAAATTTTTGTTTCTTCTGGTACAGTCACCATTAATGAAGATAACAGTGTACAGGTATATATAAAAATGTGTTCAATATATTCAATGTAATAAGTTTCTTCATTGAATTCTACAACAACTTTTCGTTCTTCTATAGATTCTAGCAGAAGAAGCCCATCCAGTAGAACACCTTGATAATGCAGCAGCAAGAGATATTCTTAATAAAGCTCAACAACAACTTTCTTCAGCAACATCGGACGTAGATAAAGCTGAAGCGGGTATTGCAGTTGAAGTTGCAGAAGCACTTGTGCATGCTACACAATAAATGTTATAAGAATGTGAAATTACACACACACA
>NW_017305800.1:417570-432278 GCF_001594115.1 Trachymyrmex septentrionalis | reverse complement strand
ATATATATATATATATATATACTTCGACACTATCAGTTAGAAAAAGGCATGTGTTCAACATGTTTATCATAATATTGTTGTATAGTGTAACAACAATAAAAATATGTTAAATCATGTATATTTATTAAAACATTGTGTCAAATTTTATTTTATATTAAAATTAATGTAGATGCAAAAAGAAGATAATTGAGAGGATAATTGTGATAGAGTCTTTATTGAATTAGTTTTTATATTTGTTCATTAACAACATAATAAATATGCTGCTATATTTACAAGCTATTTAGGTACATTGATTTTATTGCAAGTACTTATAACAGCCATAAAAATTTTCACGCTAAAATTGTTAAAAATTAACATTTCTCCAATCTCTTTTTCATTATAATAATGCAACATAACACTAAATTCTAGTTAAAACTTAAAACTTAGTATCTTAGTAACGTTATAGCAATAACGTTACAAATACTTTGGATGTTTATAAGTATTTGGCATTTCCTGATTAACTGAGGAAATATCAAGTTCTTTTTTAGTAAACATGCACTAGCAAAAAGTTTTTGCTTATAAATATCGGCGTAGATATAAACCATAATAATGTATAATGTTCTTAGGGTTAACGCTATTATTTGGGAACATACATTCAAAAGTTAAATAAATAATATTCTTAAACATACAACTATTATTACATCATTTTTATATTTACCATAAATAAAAATTAGAAAAAGAAGTAACGTTAATATGCTGTATATATTTTCGACGCTCTTAAATTTGTGACAAGTTCTTCAACAATATATATTTATAGACCAACCATACAAGAAACAGCATATTTGTAATTCAGATATCAAAAAATATACTAGCTATCCATTTTTACGTTGCACAAAAAATTATCAAACATATATTTATAAAACATTTGTTTATGTCAAAATAACTTATTTATATACAAACAATTGCATATTATATTATTATTTTGTTACAATTGTTGCTTGCATTCTGTGGATATTGTCAATTGTTAATTTTTTTTTTAAGTTACGTTTGTGAAATTATTTTGAAATTGCGGACATCTTGTATATTATTAATTGTGTAATATAATTATTGTGTATTATAATTATGCAACAGTAATTTTGTATGTATAAACACTTTTGTAAAAAGTCTACAAATATTTGGCACAAAATGTATAGAATATGTTATATGTAGAATCTCTTAACAGATTCTGTCAAATATAGCATATATATGTACAGTCGTATATTTTCAATTTGTCTAAATAAAATATTCGAAAGGCAAAAAGTTGCCCATATTTAAAGCTATCAGGTGTAAAATCACAAATCTTTTGGGGGATTAGCATAGAGATACAGCATTATTGTTTTGCGTGACTAGTTAAAATTAATAAAGAATATTTGCAAATCACTGATTCCTTGCTACTTGACATTTCATCAAAGATGGTAACAACTTTTCCCTACAACATGCATTTGTAGTATTGCTAGTATTCTTACAACAATTACTAAATATTTTCTGTAGCTGCTGCAGTGTCTTTAAACAAATTACAACACAGCAAGAATCGCAACCACCGGCCTCGGCGTTGCAGGAACATTTACCTTGCAAAGAAGACATAAAGTCGCTTACGAGTTGTACCGTATCTTTTCTCATTATTTCGCCGACCGGGGTATTTGTGCAACTCTGGCAATTTTGTACATTATCGCATTTACAATCAGTACATTTACATATATCAGCATCTGCAGTAATCTCCTGTAGAACATTTCTATCTTTGTTCTTTACGTTATTTGTTTTATGCTCATACTCTGCAAGTTTTTGGCATTGTACAATGTCGATGTTTGCCAAAGTATGTTCTGTATTCATTGCATTGACATTTTTTAAATTTTCCGTAGATGGCTGAGTTTCCATTTCTAGTGGATAAGGCTCTGGGCCTACTAGATCTACTAGAGAATGAACTGTAGGAAAAGCATTTAATTCTGACCAAGATTGTGCTCTCAATGCAGGCGCAGTTGCCAATGCCATCACATCTATCCAAGAGGAAGGTAATTCCTCTTCGGTCGCTATTGCGAGTTCAACGGCTTCAGACTGACTGTTTGTAACTGCATTTACATGTAAATCCTGATTTGAAACTGCGATAAGAGATTCATTCTGTAAATTCGTATCATCCATGAATGAGAGAGTATCCATTTCGCTCTCGAAAAGGTGGGTTTCGTTCGAGGAACTTATAATGTCAGTAATATGACTAGTAATGCAGTTGGCACTATATAACGCATTGTTATCAGACAAATCTTCTGCATTTGGTTGATTTACGAATACTTCATCAGAAGCAGTAATGGAATTATTTTTAAACTGTTTCACATTATTCGTGAAACTTGTTTCCTCGGAAATATGTGCTATTGCATTTTGTAAACCATCCTGCATAATCTTCTGCCTTAAATTTACCGGGATAGATTGATCCTGTCTAGCTATACTGTCACTATGCATTTCCGGTAACGAAGCTGACTTGTGCAAATGATTCTGATGCCCAACAACATCCATTAAATTATCATGTTGTACATTTGATTCAGTCATTTGGTTAAATACTTTAAACTTGTCATAATCCTCATTATTGTTAAAAACATTAACTGCTTGTTCGTTAAAATTATCTAAGATATCTGTTGCAAGAAGCGTAACTTCGGTAATTTCATTCGAATCTTCTTTGTCTTTGGTAGAAATATAACCGAGTTTTGCGTCCAACTTGCGATGCGTCATAATATCCATTACATTAGTAGGAATTATTTGCTCCGCTGCATTTTTTGCAGATACATATGGCATGTTTCCATCATTTTGCATGAGATCTGTAGATATTGGTATGACAGCATACGATGGTATAGTAGTGTTACTTGCGCTAACTTTTACAACTTTCAATTGTAATTGAGTTAACCTTTTTTGCTTCTCAGCCACATCATCATCCTTATTATCTTTATGCTTCTGTCATAAATAATTAAGATTTAATTAGATTAATACACAACATATTAATATTGTTAATATTTCTATAGTTAATACTCACCGTATTGTTATTCATAGTTTTGTTATGTGTTTTTATGTGGCTTTTTAAACTGTGAGGAGTAGTAAAACGTCGTTTGCAGTTTTCAAAGGTACAAACGTATGGCCGTTCACCTGTATGTGTCCTTTTATGCGTTTTTAAATGATGCGAAGCTGTAAAGGCCTTTCCGCAACCCTTTTCTCTACATCTTAAAATAAACAGGAAATGCTAATCTCAAATATTTATAAAATATCCAATATGTAATAGCTTCTAGAAATTAATTAGAGAATCTAGAATTTAATTTTTATAATGTTTTTCTTTTGATTTATTTAATGTGTTGTTATATAATGATTTGTAATGTTTTTTTTTATATTACAGGAAGTACCGAAAAACATACTTGTATGGTCTTTCTTGAGTATGAGTACGTATATGTTTCTTGAGATCGCTTAAAGTAGTGAAGAATTTAACACATCCAGTCTCTTCGCAGTTGAATGTATTACCGCTATGAAGTCTTTGGTGAGCTCTCAGTCTGTAACGGGTATTGAACGCCTTCTTGCAGTCTTTGTGAGTGCATTCGAATGGTTTTACTTTTGTGTGTACCCTAATGTGGATCTTTAGACTGTAGGACGTGAGAAAGGCCTTGCCACAACTCGGCTCTGCACATTTAAATCGATACTCGCCTGAAAGTTTTGAGAATTCCCTCCACATAAAAAGATTGCAGGTCTACCTATCTCTTGCAGTATCTGAAAGCCATGCAGGTCAAAGCGGTCCCTTTATACCAGCATTGATGAATTAATAATATCAGTTGCAAAGCAAAATTATATAAATATAAATTTCATTGCTAACGTCACCACAAGGAAATATGGCTGTAAAACTTACCTAGATTCTTTCATCCATGGGAATATGTAAAAACAAAAGCACACATATAATTTGTTAGTATAGCAGATAGAACAAATTGCATATTAGACAAGCACAAAATGCAAAGCATAATGTTCGTTTTTCAATGATGTAGGTCAGACAGTTATAGATGAGGCAACATACACAACAGTATAATAAAAATTCAATGCCAAGATAAATATTCTAAATAAGATAAAAGATCTTAAAGATATTAAACTATAAAATATGCTAAAAGTAATTATACATTTTATGGTCATTTTTACTATCAAGTTATATTTTTTTACTTATATGTTAGAAATGACTTATATGTTAGACTTATGTGTTAGAAACATTGTCTATCATTAAAAAATTCTCTATTCTAATTTTATCACATTTATTATTAAAAATCCTATAAACTATATTTTTATTTCTAATAAAAAATTATTCTTAAAAATTTACCTTTATGTGTTTTCATATGAGTACGTAAATTTCCAATGGTACTGTATGTCCTGGTACAGCCTTCGTATTGGCAATTATAACGATTGATATGTTTCTGATTAATATCTGGATCCATACTTTCAATCATAACAGTTTCACGAGAGATCGCATGATCTTCAAGTAATATATCTTCTTGATCTTGATGAATTCGCATATAAATTTCATCTGGATTGATGGTATGATGAATATGCCTGTAAATGTTAATACATATTTTCAATATATACATTTATATATATAAAAAAATTCTAAAAAAATTCTCTATGAGAATTCTAAAAAAATTTCTATGAGAAGAAAATAAATAATTTTTGTCTCTATTTTTCCGTAAAGTTGATAGTTTTCCGTAAACTTGAGCAAAAAATTATTAAAAAACCAATATTCCGCAATTTTTAGTAATTAATATTTTGTTAACTATTGTGAAAATTGCAAAATGATAAGAGAACTTTTCGACTCAGTTTAATCCGCTTTATCAGCACACGAAATATTTGACGGTCATTCTGAAACACCCTGTGTGTGTGTATGTGTGCGCGCGCGCGCGCGCGTGTGTGTGTGTGTGTGTGTGTGCATGCGCGCGCGCGTGTGTGTGTGTGTGCATGCGCGCGCGCGCGTGTGTGTGTGTGTGTGTGTGTGTGTGTGTGTGTGTACACAAATTTTTTATATATTTTTTAAATCTTATTTTTTTCAAATGCTTAACATTATTTAAATAATATTTCTCTGCTAAATATAAAAATTCAAATAAGAATAATTATATTAACATTATTATTTTCCGACTTTACACTCTCATTAATATACAAAATGACAAATATCCGCATGTGCCAATTTTACTATATATTTTGCTAGTAGGTTAAGTATATATAATAGAATAGTATGAGTAATACGTTTGCTATACGTAGATATCAAAATTAAATTTGTAACAAATATAACATGTGATTTCAATGCAACAAGAAAATGCAAATTGTAAATAGTATTTATAATGTATATACAAATAATATTCCTATAAATAATTTTTATAAAAGTATAATAATCATAAAATAAAAAAAAATAAAAAAAATACATAATTACTCGTAGTTTATTGCCTGTTCTAAGAATACAAATTGTCAACAAATAAAATAAAACATATTGCGTTTTATACTATCGTTATTAAATTCATAACAATATATATGTAATATGCTTTATTTTGAAATTATTATACACTAGCCAAAATTTAAAACATCCGGAAACATACATTGACGATAAAATACATCGGCAATATAACCATCTCGGTATATCCATGTGCTGTTCCAACGCCGATTCTCCCCTCGAGCGATTTATGAATTAAAGTTACCGTTTCAAAACTCGTATAGCCTTATAAGGAGAGGTACAAAGAATACCGTCGAGGGTGGAAATGAAATATCGATGTACGAATAAACTCGCAGATCCGATTGCAAAATCGATCCCAGTGATGTGAGGAACGAATGTGAGGATAAGAGAGAATCGTGAGATAAGAGAGCGCAAAAGATGGTAATAGCCTAAAAATTTGTCCAAAATCAGTCAGGACTCACTCGACCGTGTTGTCATCGACAGGTAGCCCCTCATTGATAGCAGCATCGTCATCGGAGTACCTTTTATAATCGTATTCGTTCTGCTCGTAGACCTTTTCGAAACTGGACAGGTCCAAAGTGTCGTCCAGGCAATCCTGCAGATCGTGTGTCACTAAGATACTAGTGAAATTGCTCTCGATATCGCCCGCATTCTCATCCCCTTGAAACTTGTCGTTCTCCCACATCGCCATACTTTTTCGGGGCTGCGCGACAAACAATCGCGCGATTAGTTCTCTGGCTGCGTTCTGACATAACCTATAATTCTACTGCGATACGATCGGCAAGGTAGGCCACTGATGAAATCTCATTATCGATACGGAGAAAGATATGTAATCGAAAAAAAACTGATAACGATCACCATGTGATTCGTGTCAAAGTGGAAAAAATAAGAGACTCTGTTCATTTTAGCTAAATTTCTTGAACGGTTCATCTTTCTTCCTTTTCTCTCTACGTGGAAACGAAAAAGAGAAAAGATAAACCGTGCAAGAAGTTCAGATAAAAAGAACAGGTCTAAGGTTAGCCATTCCCGTGGATGCACAGTAACCTAAAAGTAGTGGAGAATGGACAACCAATCATGAGGCACCCATTTTATGAAAATCCAATAATGACTGTATTCACTGAGCTTTGCAATTTTTTGACACATTCATGTCAAAAACAAAAAAAAATGTGCAATCTCATTTTTATTTAACAATAATGTTAAAGTTTGTAATATTTTAATAGTTTTTATTAATAAATCATTCTTATTGTAACTTCCAATACTGTGTTTTTATTAGTAATCATCTATGAACGCTTGAAATCTGCGCGTTTAAAATGGGCCCTCTGTGATTGGTTGACAAGTCATATTCCCCCTCCCCTCTCTGCCGTTATTATGCGCAATGGCTCACCTTGTTTCTTTCTACCATGCCAATAGGTCTATTCGACTTGCTTACATTTTTGTACACTTAACATCTTCGCTTTCTCTCTTTTTAATGCCAAATATATATCTATCTCATTTTAAGTGTAAAAAGTGTAAAAGAGTGTAAGCAAGTCGAACAGACCAAATGATCTGTTCTTTGCAGCTACACTTTCTACACTCGAAAGTGATAGAATTACACCTACAAGCGTGAGAGGGAAAAAGAAAACTAAAAAAGACAAGAATTACAAGAGATTAATTTCAGCTCGAAAAGAACAGACCTAGCATTTCTCCCTTTCTCAACTGAAGTACAAGAGTAAACTAAGTACCATTTAATCGTTTCAAGACGATGTTCTCTTTTTAGCAGTCTATATGCATTTCGTGTGAAAGAGTACCTTCTCGTGTGAAAGAATACGTTCTACCTCTATTTTCTACAAGTTTTACGGACGTTAATCTCGTCTTTATTACTTTATATTGTATACTCCACTCGAAAATGGAAGACGTATGTATTTCTGATAAGTGAAGGAGGTTCACACAAAGCATCGAGAAATTTGACATTCTTTGATAAGAATTTTACAAAGTCTCTGGAGCAATGGATGAGAAGCAAACAGAAAATCCGTAAGTTTCAAAGAAAAGCTCCACTAAAAGATCCCGTCTTTTTACGATTCTGTTCTTCTCTTTTGGTTTTCTTAAGTTATAAAAATTATTTTGTTTATAACAATTTTCGCTATTCTAATTTACTTACAAATATTGAAATATATTAAATCTTAAAAAGAATAAAAATTATTTTGTTAAGAAGAGAATTAAGAGCAGTTCGATTTTTCAGCATCTCCAAAGATCATTTAGACAATACTAATGTACCTGTGATAACAGCTGATTTAGAGATGCTTACTATAGATATTAATCCTCCACCTACAGAAACCAAGAGGATTCTTAGGAAAAGGTTGTCTAAGCCTTCTTCTGTAGAAAATGATTCTATAGAAATGGTTAAACGAAGGTAATATTTGAAGTTTCCATGAATATTTTCTTTAAAGAAATTGTGGTTTATTTCTGTGATACATCATTAAATGCCAATGTTTCGTAAACATTGCAGTTCACTTTATCAGGGTGACTGATACTTCGCCATGTATCTAAGGATCGATTACATATCTTGAAACGATATAAAAGTGAACGAACTTACTACAATATTTATAATTTCATTAATTAGCCACTTAATAAATTTTTGTAACTTTCTCATCTTTGTAATTTTCACCTTGTTTCAAAATAGATAATCTACCTCCAGGTTCTCATCTCGATGAAATAAACTGCAATGTTCATGAAACAAAACATTTAATAATATCAAGGCATAGAGAGACATATAATTTGTAAATTGTTTAGCACTTCTTTGAAGATTTTATATTAGACTGTGATATATTTTCATATGTGTCTAATAATATTTTGTATATAAATAAGGTGTAGCTTGAGACCAAAAAAAAGAAGGATCTATGAGGTAGAGGAGACAGAAGAAGAAATTGTTAAGGAATATTATTTAGACAAAAAAATAAATAAGAAATCAAATAATCTTGAAACAATATTTGAAGAAACCCAAAATTCGGACGATGATACTACAATACATATGAGTGCAAAAAGATTTAAGAGAATGTTGATGTTTGCTCCTACAGCTTCCAAGCTGAAGAAGAGACGTGCAAAGATACAAAGAGTTTTTGGATCTAAGGTCAGGTACAAGAGATGTGGTTCGATGCAGGCTCTTATAGATAAATTAAATACCATCAGAGAGAATTCACCAATGAAAATTGACAGTGAACTCAAATGATATCAGTTTCCTCGATGACATATTTAAATGTTTTTTTTTTTTTTTTTAAGAAGATATCTGAAGAATAACATGTTATGTATACTTCAGGATTTCATGAAAAAATGTATCAGAATTATTTTATAATCATATTTAAGGGATAATATTTAGATGGAGAAATTTACATTTCCATCTACTAAGAATGTTATATAGAATTTTCTGTGCAGGCATTTATTCGATTCTTGCATTGTAGATTTACATGTTCCAAACTATAAGGATGTAAGGACCATAATGTGTGATAATTATATTTCTATTTGCATATTTGAGATTTATCTCGCTTATATTAACAGCAATATATATCATATAAGAAGTAATAATGTATCTTTTATTTCTTTAAGGTTAGTACTTCCTCATTGTGTCTACATTGAATTATGATAAAAAAAAGTAATTTTGACATTAAATTAGTATGTTTTTTTGTTTCTGAAATCGTAATTCAAGCAATTAATGAGAAGATTAAAACCTTCGGCATTGTTCGTACCATATGTTGTATTTTAGTTTAGATACAATTCAAAACTTATACACATACATTTATTATTAAGCAACAATGGAAATATACATTTTTTTCATAAATATATTTAATTCTATGTACTTTGTAATATAAACAACTTCTATGAAGTGCACAATATAAACAATTTTTTTAATCGTCAATGTTTTTTCAATATTAAGAATGGAAACAAAGACTGATCATTTAAAAATTTAAGTACAAAACATCATTGTTTTAGGAATGAAATTCAATTTTTTTTAATGTCATATTTTATTATATATATATATCATATAATTATCATATGTATAATGAGACTTATAAATTGCATTTAATTTAAGATCAGTATATTGGTGATTGTGTATTTTTTATCTAGAGTATTACTAAATGTTATATAAAATCTTGTATTTGTTTGTACTCTTATAAAAGGCGCTAATCGTAATGAATATAGAATTATACAAAACTATGAAAAATTACATAAAGTTAATATATTAAATCTATGTATTTTCGCATTGATATTATATAAATATAAAATTTGAATATATCTTAAATTCGATAGATAAAAACACTATATAATACTTCCTCACATCACGTCTTATTCATCCTCAAAATGCATTTCGTCGCGTACTTATTACAGCCATCGTATTCTTTAAATCTAGCTTTATTTTCTTCATATTCCTTACTATCTAATTTAACACAAGTGCATCTGGATGAACCTTGTGTGGTCTCAAAAAACATTCTTGGTACTCCCACCCAATCTCTATCAATTCCACCGCTATTAAACAAAAATGAATCATATTAAAAGATTTATTTATCACGTTTCTTTAATTTTCCTTTAATATGAAAACAATTACTATTAAATAATTTCCTACCTTCTTTCAGTACACCAGAATACAGTACCAATATCTAGATTCCATTCTACATTACAAGGTGGGAACATTCTGTTTTGTGCCTCTTCCAATGCTTTCTCCTTTTTAAGAAGTAATAGCTTTTCTTGTATCTTATAAAATTCTGCAGTTGGACTACCATTTTGATTATAGTATCTACCATATAATTTTCCTAAGAAAATACAAAATACTTTAGAAAGTATCATATGCGAGTTGATCCACCTCATGTAATGTCTACAAAACATAAAATATTTTTTGCAATAAAAAGAGATTAAAATATACCTTTCTTTCCTTGCTGAGTAGATTGATAAAATATTATAAAATTATTTTGGCTTTTAAGATAAAGAAATTATTCTGAGATGGATCAACTGCTGCTATATCCCATGGCAATTTAAATAATTGTACCTTTGTAAATATAGTTTGTTTTATAAAATTGTACCCAATCGTTCAATGCTTTCACTTGTTGCATCGACAAACTAGATATATCGTCCGTTAAACCTTGTTCATCAAATTCTCCAGTGATAAATGCCAAGGAAGCATCACGACCTACAAATAAACAAAATTAATTTTATATATACATATATGTATATAGTAGACATTTGAATTGACATAAGGAACCTAATTACCAGTGAAAGCATGATAACTTCCTCCAGATCCGTAATGTTTTTCTCCTTTCGTTACATCGAAGACTTGGCCTAAGATCGAAAGATATAAACCGTTCTCCAGATTTGTATATCGTTCTAATTCGCTTATAGTGAACATCTTTGATCCGCCAGAGTTTTCATTTAATCCAGAATATATCGTATCAGTTAAATTAAATGTTCCTTCTATTAACTGAGATTTGATTTTCTCATAAAAGCCGCGCGAATATAAGAAATACACGATCGCCAATAGCAGCGATAGCCAAAAATATTTGGAAAACATAATTACGCTATTTACAAACGCGTGAATTCCAGCGTGGGCTCCGATTTCTGATGATCTTCGATGATCTACCATGTTAGATTACAGAATTCTACATTACCGGCCAGAGATCTGTCGTATTATTTGGAATTGTTGCTAGGTTAGATATATAATTGTCTTGTAGCGGATCAATATGCTTCACAAATTTATGTACAATTGAAATATTAACCTAAATTATTATTATTATTTTTATCTGCAAAATAAAATATAAAATACAATGTAAGTATAATATTCATATTTTCCACATTTTATGATTTTACTTGTAAAATAATAACAATGCAAAAGTTTTTATAGATTTAAAATGTTGTCTTAAATTTATACAATTTTCTGTATTTTTTGTAATCTAATATTCATTAAAATTAATATCTCTTTAATTAGCAAAAATACAAATAAAAAAATACAAAATTTTGTGTAAAATTAATTATAAGAATATAATACCATAAAAGTATACGATCAGTGAACATTTCATTTATATATTTACTCCATAAAGAATTATATTAGATAAAAAATTGATATATTGATCAATAAAGTTCAACAACAAAGATAAAATTAAGATTTAAAAAATGATATATATAAAATAAAAATATATATAAATACTGATAAATTAATAGTTTTAAATTTTGTAATCATCAAAACACACACACACACACACACACACAATGGCAATATTATCTGTAGTGCATCCATAAAATCAACACATAGTGCGTATTAATAGCGCAATTGAAATTAATCATATCACGTACTACATTCAATTAATATATAGTTTGTTCAATTGTTGTTTACATTCAATATATAGTTTTATAATTACATAATATAATTATAGACACATTCGACGCCGCGCGATAAAATAAACGCGTAAATCGTAATATTATGACAGATTCAACGAATGAAAATATTACGAACGAAAAATAATTAATTCTCAGATGTGTGGGCTCCCGGATCAAGAAGGTTGAATGAATAATTAAAGATATCAATTCTATATTTCTGCATTCCCATATATAATAAAACTTAGTGATCGATGAAAACAATTAATAGTATGTTTAGAAAACTAAAAATAGAATCTAAAAAGGAAAAGAAAGCAATTAAATCTGAAAAATTATCCAAAATTCGAGCAAAAAGGGAAAGAAGATAATTTATTTGCCAACATATTTACTCCCAGAGTGATTAAATAGTACATCTAGTTAGAAATAAGAGTTTTTATATAAAATTATTTAATCGGATTCGAACTATCAACAAAACTTGTTTTTTTTTTATACTCCAGCTTTCTGATCAAACAACTTCCAGGTTATCACGAAACACATATTCGATCAGCTCGATTGCTTTATCTGACTGATAAGCGGCGCACACATTGAGTTTACTTGTTTTTGTTAGCTGATAGTACTGTAACCATTGGTAGGCCAGGGTGACGGTGAATGACGTTTGAAAGATGTTGGAGGACGGTGGTCACGCTTGGTTAACCAAGACAATCGGGATCAACGGTCAGTCGTGCGCCAGCGTGTATCCTTGTTGCACCGGGAGTCGTGCACCCGCGACTTTCCTTGTGCTTTCTATCATTCGCGCGCCTCGCGTCATTTCGCTCCTCGCCGATACAGCATAAAGTGGTTTGTCCTCTATCACGTCCCAGATTGATTGAAGATTGTGACTATTGTGACATGAATTAGTTTTCGTAATCAATAAGTATTTTATTTCACTGCACACTGTTTCGCGCGACTGTTATTTCATTATTTGTCATTAAATGAATTTAACGATAGTGTTTACATGTGATTCATTGTGAAAAGTTAATGAGACGAGACGTTTGAGGGAGTTAATTTCTATGCTGCCCACGTTGGGATAAAACTTTGTAAACGTCGCACAGATACGCGATTTCCTAAAGAACCTGCTTAATTACATTTATAAATTGTAACTTCGCGTTTTATAAAAGATAAATTATTATTAATGAAAGACAGGGATTTAAAAATATTAAAGAAAAAGTTAAGAAAAGAGAATCATTTCTTTCTGCTGGAAAACATGGGTATTAATGGTACCTAATTTAATTTAAAAAAAACGGTCATATTAATTTCTTCTTTAATTTTTTGTCCTCAATAAAAATAGAAATAATGCATATTTCTTCCCTATTTTCTGAATGCACTAACTGTTTATGGCACTTAAAAATGCACTCTGGCGAAAATAAGAAAGAGAGAATTGGAGTGTAAATTATATAAATATAAGGGGAGAGAGTAACTGAAGCGTAAACGAAGTTTCTAGGAGGCGAAAATTGAGACAACGAAACGTAACTCAAGCGGAACAATAAATCCAAATGACATTAAAATGAATCGGAAATGATTGAAAAATAACTTTTAATGATTATTTTGACATCATGATTCATTTTGATATCATGATGACTTGTTGTTCTGCTTAGGAAACGTAGGCGTTTACACTTCTGTTATTCTCCTCTTATAAGGTAATGTACCAGTTAATGGATATATGACCCAATTATTATTCAAAATAAAAAAAAAATTTTTAATATTTTTTATTAATATATATATATACGGCTCTAAATAAATTCGTCTTATTAAATTTTTATAAACAACAAATTTATTTAGAAGCGTACTTATATATCATTGAAAGCTTAATATTTAAAATTTTTTTCATTTTGTCCACTAAGTGAGTTATGTCCATTAATTGTTTGCTAGTACATTTACCTCATTCGACTTACGCTCCAATTTCTATTTTTACCAGTAATGGAATTCTATAACTCATTAACACGCATATAACTCATTATGCAATCGTTATATGCGTGTAACATAGTTGCATTTTATATAAAAGTAAAACAGCTGCACAACTGTCATTATAAATACATAACGACTGCATAAGATGCATGAGTTACTGTAGTAGAATACAGGGGCTAGGTAGTTAAGTAAAGTTATCATATACGCAACAGATCATCAAGTGTCTTCGTCCTATTCAGTTTCGCACCATATCTTCGCAAAAATACCGCAAAGAAGGACATCATCGGACGCGCAAATGAGACTTAAGAATTCAATTTGTCTCGGTCAGTAGTTGCTTAACGCACACTCAGGATAGAATGAACGGCGGCGAGCATTATGCGCAAGTTATCGCAGCTCGCGTTCGTCCTGCTCACCAGTACGACAGCTGCGATTTTCTGCACGCTATTACTATCTTCGGATTTTCTCACCACCTACAGAAGGTCTTCCGCATCACGGAAAGAACAGGTGTTCATAAGAGAAGAAAAACAAGAAAATAGAAGGTCCATCTCTGCTACAGAATTACCTAATGCGCATTTCGCGAAGAACGCGACGGCTTCCTTGGATGCGAACCTCCTTGCAAGAGGTTTCACTGATAAACAGGTAAAATGTTGTACTATCTTATATCTTATATTGCTATGCAATCTTTTACCCTTTACGAGTAAAATTAATTCCGTTCTTATGTATGTCAATATTATGAGAATGAAATATATAACAACGCTAATAATAATGATAATTTCTATTATTTGAAGCATTTTATGGAAATTGATATAGATTTGCTAATTGTAACTACTTAAGCAAAATATAAATCGTGATGATATTAAAATGACATCAAAATGATTCTAAAATGTATGTGTGATCTAAAATTTATATTTTAATCATAATGCATTTTAACGTCATCTTCACGTTATTGTGATTTGTTGTTTTATACACA
>NW_017305800.1:404357-417470 GCF_001594115.1 Trachymyrmex septentrionalis | reverse complement strand
CACACACACACACACACACACACACACACACACACACACACACACACACACACACACATACACTCTTGGGTGTTATCTTAAATTTTAAAAAAATTATGCTAAAACTATATCAAGGAGTATTACGTAGTAATCTACTTCGGTATAGAATCGTATAAGAAGGACTAACGTTTGTTTGCCACTAATGCGAAATGTCGATAAAACATTTATTAGCAATTATTATTTATTCACACTTAATATCTATTTATTATATTAGGAAACACTTGGATAACTGTTATAGCGTGTTTTCTTCAGGTAGAGAGTATATCTCCTCTCGGAAAATGGTTATTGGCGCCGGAAGGGAGTTCACCCCCTCAGTCGAACGCCACCAATAAAACTTATTTGATCCTGATTTGGAAGCATGGGCAATTTCTGGAACGCAGACACATTAGACATTTTACATCCATCAAGTTAGACAATTTTTAATTCTCTGTCTTTTTTAACAAAAATAACTCTAAACAACGATATTCAAAGTAATACAAGCCGAGGGTGGAATTTGTTGTTTCGAACAATAATTTTTGAGATAGTTATAAAGATTTGAAACTAATCGATTAAAAATTGTATAATTAATTTTTATCCTATTAGTAGGTTTATCTTAGTAATTTATCAGATTTGTTATTCATACAACAACACATTTAACTTGAAATTCATTTTACGAAAATATTGAATTAGAACGAAAATTTGTAGCTCAAAATTTAAACAATTATAGTAACTAAGTTAAAAATGAACGAAATTTAAATTTTAAGAAAAGGTGTTTCTCTATTTCTCTCTAAAGGGTTTTCTCTATTTTCCAAAGTTTATTACGTTTTTTGAGTTTCTGTTTAGTAATTTTTACATACAGGAAACAATGAACTAGATTAGAAAATGGGAAATTTTCTTTTCATTTTGTGGGTCTGTCACGTCCCAAAAAACTAGCAAATAGTTTCAACTAGTTAGTTTACAACTTTCTAATGTGAAACCTTAAAGTTTACTTTACAAAATCATTTTTTTTTAATGTTCCTAAGATTTTTTGTCATTGAGTAATCGCGATGAGTCTTATCGCGAATTAAAAAAAAGAAATATGTTAACTTTGATTACTCCTTTGATAACTTCGTTAAAAATCATTGTACCGCAATTCGAAACAGATTCTTAAAGCTGAAACTTTTTGTTCCAAGTCAACAAAAATTCGTTCTAGATTGATAAGAAATTATATCAGCCTTCGACTAAAAAGATAGTAATCAGTAAAATGCGATCACGCGACTTATATCTCTTTCTATTAATAGAGATTAACATTAATTTCAGTTCAACTTGCTTTTCAGGTTTTTCTCATTCTTAAAACCAGAAAAAATGAAGTTGAATCAAGATTTACATTAAACTACATTGGTAGAAACGGGCAAAGTGACTTCAATCAAACTCCAATTCGTTTAATCAGCACTATTAAGTAATAGATACGAATAAAACTATTAAATTAATAGAATTATGTTTAATATATCGAAAAAAGAATAAGAACAACGAACTGTATACTAGAAATTTTGTCTCAAGAAATTCTGCCAATCGGGATAAATTAATCGGAGTTTGGTTGAAGTCGCCTTTATTTTCACAGTAATCATTAACAGAGATTTACAAAATCATATATTTTAGGTTTTCACCATGGGATCAATGTTCAGCGCAGAATTGCATGTTAAGTTACAATGAAAAGGATCTGCATCGAGCAGACGCCGTACTATTTCATTTACACTTCACGAGGAATCCATCTGAATTACCGGCGAGAAGCCAGACGAATCAACGATGGATCTTCTTGACAGATGAATCACCCTTCCACACGTTTTTATACAGTCCTCAAAGACTGTCGAACTACAATGGTCTGTTCAACTGGTCCATGTCATACCGAATGGACAGCGATGTGCCGGTTCCCTATGGAAGAACAATACAAATCTCCGAAAACTTTCCGGCCAAACATTGGAACACTATTGTGAGAACTTCCAAGACCAAACTGGTCGCCATAATGGGCAGCAATTGCAGTGGTCGTAACGGACGATGGTCCTACGTGAAGGCACTCAAGTCATCGCTTCACGGTGATCTGGACATCATCGGAAAATGCCTAGATGGCAACAAAACCATTTGTCCTGGTCATTTCGACAAGGACTGCGCCGCTTTGGAGTCATATAAATTCTATCTGTCGTTTGAGAACTCCAACTGCCGAGAGTATTTGACGGAGAAGGTGTTTTGGAACGCGTACCGCAAATTCGCGGTTCCGATAATAATGGGAGCGTCACGGCAGGACTGTCTGCGATTGTTGCCACCGCACTCCTTCCTCCACGTGGACGATTTCGCGGACGCGAACGCGCTCGCTGACTACATCAGGTATCTGGACCGCGACGATGAGCGTTACTTTAAATACCATGTGTGGCGCAATTATTATCGGGTGATCAACGAGCACGGCTACTTCGGCAGCGTCTCCAGGCACTATTGTCGCATATGTGAGGCATTGCATTACAATCCCGCCGTGCCGAAGGTCTACACAAATCTCGAACACTTTTGGAGCAAGGAGAGGGACTGCGTTCCAGCAAGCGCTTAGGATACGAGCACAAAGGAAACAGATTTTTTTGCTTTCCGACAACTAACGTCAAGTTTTCTGCTTTAACACGTGTTTATTGTGTCTTCCTCCACGCTTATCAGCGCTGGTTGTCGGAAGGTGGAAAAATCTGCTTCCTTTGTACTTATTGCTGCTTGTATATCCTTAGACTATTCTTTACGATCATCTAGTCTTTCAAGTGTGTAATCGTGAAGTGTAGATGAATTAATATATACGAATCAATGACTTGGAAACTTTAGCAATGGATGACATCAGTGGTTCAATGTCGAACTATCGAAATTTTTGAATGCATTTTAAATTTATAGAAATTATGAAGAAAAAGATAAAATTATTGTTGTAAGTCGATATGATTATTATTAATTTGATATTCTTAATTACGATAAAAATGTTCCTGCATTTCTTTAAATAAGAATTGAAGAATTATTTATAAAACTCTTGAAATAGGAGCTACATATATTATTTTAATGTAATTTATTTAATATAAGCAACAATGTTTAATAAACACTTTTGTGTATATTATAGATATAAAATAAAACTAATAATTGTACATTAAAAAATGTATGATAAATATTATAATTTTAGTTAATAATACTGATACATTATTGTTATATAAAATTAACGGAATTAAAATATCTGCATGTTAAAAATAGACCTGTTCTTTTTAGCTAAATATCATACATGGTTCATGTTTTTCTCTTTTTTTTTTCAACATAGAGAGAAAAAGGGCACAGAACCATGCAAGGAGTTCAAATGGAAAGGACAGATCTAATTATATTCGTATATAACAGATTCATATTTGCCGCTTGAAATGGGAGACCTGTGCGTATGAGAAGATTTGATCGCTGTGACGCATTTTATTAAAGTCTGTGGAAAATCTTTCGGATCGATACGAAATGTATCCAGAAGAATCCCCCTCTCATTTACGCGTTCATTAAAATTCGGAACGTTCATTAATGATTCCTTGATCCTTGAGAGAGTCTTTCCGTAAGTTTTACGAGATTTTGGGAATCGCATTTACAAGGAGGTGATGCCGAGCCGTGATTAAAAAAAATAAGGATTAGGAAAAAGCGAGAACAAGACTTGCGAAAGCGCGCGATGCAACGCTAGCGAACGCTAGACGGTGGCGCGTTGACATCGTCACCAGCGGAGGGAGGGACGGTGCACGCGGAGCGGAAGTAGAGAAGCGATAGACGGCGACTCCGTACGTTGCAAATGGCAGACGTGGTGCGTGATATACTTAGGTAGAAAACCGTCACTTTGTTTGCGTCGCGTTCCTTCGTGACCGTCTTGTTGCTCAGCGAGGAAGTGGACAGAGCCGTCCCGTAGCCGCTCGTCACGTCGCGTGCACATAGGTCGCGTCAATCAGATCCCTAATTCGCAGGAAGGTAGCGGGCCGGCGAGCGAGCGGGCGAACGCCTTGGGAGATCCGACGAGAAATTGCGAGAAATTGCGAGAAATTGCGAGAAAATCCGTGGTACACCTCGGAATCAAACGACCTCGAACGGAAAGGCGGACAATGGCGAGGCTGATCAATGTTTGGCGAGACGACGAGCCGGTGAAGCTGGCCAGCAAGCAAATGCCGCTGATCGTCGACGAGAACCTGACGGTGAGCGCGCGCGCACGCCCGCGCCCGCGACGCCAATTTCTCTGACCGTCAACCGGCGCGACTCCTGGAGCACGGCAGCGATATCGCTTTACGGATTATCGTTCACGATCTGTACAGGAGGCCTTTAACTGAAAACACATTACAGCCAGGTGTCAGAAAGGTGGGGGAGAAAAAAAAGAAACAAGAATGTTAGGTCGCGATTCTGAAGAATCTGCAATTCTTTTGTCACGATTAATCTGCGATCGTACGTTGTCAGAACGTCGAGCGAGCCATATACGTCGTTGCCGACTGCGAACTTGTCAGAACGAGTATAACTCGACGATTATTATCTTTCTCACACCTGCGTTGTATTCCTGTAGGCGATCTCTCTGTACTTAATTCAATCATCAATCCTTTGCATAAGATAGATAACGTTATTGCAGATTATTTTCTTTATGTCGCGTTGGAGAGAATATTAGCCAAGCCAGAACGTGTCGAGCAAGAACTTTACTTTGCCGTTTCTAATTGTCATCGATTCGAATGTGATTTGTTAGTCGATCTGCAATTTCCTCTGAGATTAATTTGTCTGTGTTTTTTTAGATGATTATGGATATAACTGGTTTGGGAGCTATCTGTGATAATCCCTTGATCAACGGTAAACAACTGGATGAGTTTACAAAGAAATTTGCATTACTCACAATGGAAGAAATCAAAACATCTTTTGCAGTTACTTGCAAGAAGATAGTTGAAATCTTGAGCGCTGCAGAACCATGTGTCGGCTGCCGAAGAAGGTAATTATCTCTTTTATTAAAAGAGATTTAATTGAAAATAACTTTTTATTAGAATGATGCATATTGTAGCTATTGTATTCATGATGTAAGAAGACAAGGTGTACCATTTCCGAAGATGCATAATAACAGAGTGAATTTTAGGCCAAAATTTGATTGACTATTCCAATGTGCTATAACTATTATATGCAAGAAAAGTGCGTAGAGGCTAAAATTTGATTGATTGTTTCCAGTACTGCTATTACTATTATTCGCAGTGATACACCTTGTACTTTTACATCATAATTATATATCATTATTAATACATCACTATTAATACTCGTTCCCACTAAGACAGATTAATTTTAATTTTAACTTACTCTATCTTTTTTTAGTTCTAAGAATTAGAAAAAGGTGAAGAATAAATTGAACCAAGATTACATCCTTAGTGCATACAATAATTTTCCAATTCTTCTTCTTTACACACATAATGGATAATTCATGTCCTAGGTTAATTTTCGTTACTTTAACAAATGTACAAATAATCCTTAACTGTTGTCGTGAGTCCATTTTTCAACATCTATCAAAGTATATTAACATACTTTAAATAATAATCAATGTAATACTAATTTTTAGTTTTTAATCTTTATTGTTAGTTTTGATTATAAAGATATAGATAAATGAGAGTTTAAAGATCAAAAAGATATAATAAAAATGTTTTCAAGATTAATGGTTTCTTCATGACATCAGCGATTCTTAAATATACTTTAACATCTTTACAAAATATTTATAAGGTTGTGTATTTTAAAAAATTGTATATATAAATATTGTATAACTAATTACTTGATGTGCTTAGTTTTCCAAAGAAATATGTGAGACACGAATGACTCAATTATATATAAAGGTTAAAGTTCTGATTGGTGCAAAATGAGTATAAATAATAGTGAAATATTCTGTGTTCAGTGTTGAAAGATTATTCACCGATCTGATGAAGTCAGGACATCCTGCATTAGATCCTCTAGTTATCACTCCCGATGGTGTGCTTTCTATAAAAGACGACATTTTAAAATCGCCTCAGCAGCTCTGTACATTGTTACATGGACACAGGTATGCAAATGATCGCAAGAATCTCAGTTCAGACACATTTGTGGAAGAGTTATTTACATTTACTATTTACGTCTCTGCAGCACTAGGTTAAATAATTTAATGGAAAAACAACAAAGAAATAGAAAGTCTCAACGATGTGTACTGCATACTCTGGAAATTCAACGGTTGCCACCTATATGGAATTCTTGGAGAGAAGTATGGGATTGCATGGAGCTACCATGTCGGCAGGAATTGACTTTAATAGAGACCGATACGCTTGATGAAGCTTTAGATACTTATTTGCGTAAACATAGGTATGTAATTTCACATAGATTATCCATAATGGTTTTATAACTAAATGATTTTGGTGATCAGATTTTGCGCCGAGTGTCGCAACAAGGTGCTATTGGCGTCGTCTCTCCTGACCCGAGAACCCGAACCTATAAAAGAAAAAGGTTACGTAGCAGTTTTATATTCTGGAATTAAGCGTTGCTACCGCGACCATCACGTTCATTTGCCACCCATCACAGAATATATGACCACTCTCCTTGGTCGCGCACAACCATGGGCACTTATGGGAAGGTACAGATTTTCAAAAATACATTCTCTGGTAATGTTTAGTGGAAGGAGGAGTAATAAGAGATGTTTCCGAATTTCAGAGAGCGCCACGCGAAAACGCTGGAAATTGCTCAAGAAGAAGTACTTACGTGCTTAGGTATATGTATCGCAGACCGACTACACAAAATACATCGACGAATGAAGGAGGAAGAAACTGTGTGCAAAGTATTAGCTGCTGTTGCAGTGGATGCATTGTCCAGAAACTTTCAGGTAACAAGATCTTGTATAATAATATCCTCTACATGATATTAGAAAATTCTATATTTATAACAGATTATTCTATAATATTTTGATTTATTTAGTCGGCGATTGAAAAGAAACAAGGTATCTCTCAATTGGAATTATTCTACAAGCAAGTTGCAAAGGAAGAACTAGCGAAACAACACAAACGTGAAAAATTACGTCTTAAACGTAAGAAGAAGAAGGGACGTCGCAACGAAATAGAGGAAAAGGAGAACTCCCGTGATGTATGTTTAAACTTGTGTGCAAGACTTGATTTTTTAAAAATTTATTCTTAATTTCTCACAGGTCATACTTATTTAAGTATGACACTAAATTTATGTATTTACCGGCGAGTGTGGCTAAGTTGTATACTTTATCGTAGTGTTCAAACGAAAGATCACAAAGTGACTCCCCCTGTACCTGTGTAGAATCAAAGCCGACGACGCAGAACATCAATCGGCATAAAGTAAATAACGAGACTTACTGAATTTTACATACATATGTGCGCCTCTGTATACTATCGCTTCCTTTTGCATTAGTTGCAGGTCCTAGATCCAAAAAACAAAGGTCCGCCGACGTGTAAATGTCCAGATTGTTTAAAGAAGCCAAAAACACATAGTATATCACAATCGCAAAGTAAGACAGAATTAGCATTCCCTGTGAAAAAGGGTTCACAGAAAGTTAAAAAGATCACTTCTGAAACAAAGAAAAATCTTAATACAAGTCAATCGAAGCAAAATAGTACACCTTGTAAACAATTATCTCAGGAGGATTCATCCGATGTTTGCGAGTCGTGTAAGGTAACTACAAGTGTCAATTTCGTATTGCTGTCATAGATGTATTAAATTTTCTAAAATAAAACGTTTTTGTTTTTTCATTTTTTTCTCACGTTAAGGAGGGTGAGAAAATTGATGAGAATCAGTGGCGTTATGACGACAATTGTAAAGATTCCATGACTAACGAGCTGGTAGATGCGTGGATAACGGAGCCAAGTGAAAATAAATATACTACGTGGATGGTAATGAAGAAACGTTTCGAAATGTCCGAAAGAAAAAACCACACCTCAAGCGAACAATCGTCTCAAGATTGCGGATACTCTTCCGAACATAATATTAGTAGTTCTTCTCTTCCTAGCACACCGGAAGGTTCTGAAGTAGCTTGTAATGATGAATGGTGTGATCACGAAGGGACTTGTCACGATAAATTTAATCATTCCAATTCTAGCATCTCTTTATTGCAAAAGAAAGGTCCAACACTTACACAAATGTTGAAGGTAAATTTAAGATATGATAATCTAAATATTTAAGGATTCGTTTTCTCTATAAAGAAGCTTAATTTCGGTGGCAACTGTTTAGGATTCCTGTTTTTCTGACGACGACGAAAAGGAGAGTTATATTCCAGTGGAGGAAGTATTAGAATTTAAGTCGAGAGTACGTCAACTCACGGAGAAGCGGCGACAACTCCGGCAAATACTTAGAGAACGTTTTGCTATGTTGTGCAGCCATCAGAAACCACTTAGCATTCTTCATTAAGAATTCCTACTACCTATGGTAATATATCTCCATCTTTTTCTTCTTTTTTTTTTTACTTTGATTTACTGTCAGTAGTGAGACACGAATGTAATAGATGTATTTTGGAGAAACTGTTATCATTCGAAGTCGACCTGATGTGAATAAAATGCTGAATATATGTAATTAAGAAGCCAAAAACATTATACAATACTATTTATCTCTACGTGCAAAAAATTGCATCTGAAAAATAAAAAATACTGGGAGATTGAATAGTTTCATATCTGATGTTAAACAATAACGTCGATTTTGCGAAAAGTACAGAAACACACACATAAATTGAGATACCATAAAATTAGTATACGGATCAACTTGAATTGATGTATATTGATGTATATCTCGAAATTGATTGTATAGTTCTTTGCAATTTAAGCAAATAAGTAGATATTTTGAACGAACATGCCTTGGCCGTGAAAATATGGCAGATCTGATTCCGCAGTAAATGCAAGTTGTTAAAGACAAGTTTTTCAGTGATTTGAAAAGTATTGTATTTTCTTGAAAATCTTTATTTTCAAGACTGTTTACGCGGCGCTATGACTATGGTGAATTCGTGTCAATGTTGTAACAAAAAGAGATGCGATATAATTTTGTCGGAATCCTAATATTAAAATCAATGTTGCATTCCATTATAATATATATACATATATTTTATTATTCCGATGTATATCCTCTCTGTGTAACTTCTATTACACGCACTGTAAAAATATTCTATATAAAAAGAATTATTATGTCGTAAAATCGTACACATATATATTGTATGTTGCATCAAAGTTATTAAAAATATTTAAGCCGCTATCTACTGGTAATTAGTTGTATAAAATTCAATTCGTCACCGAATTTGCTTCTCTTAGATTTTTTATATATATTTACATATCAGTACATATTTACAGGAGCAATGCCTCCTTTTTTATCAATTGAACAGAAATATCAAGAGTCTATAGATCATCTTTTTAAGATTTTATATGTTTATTCTTGAATATTTCAAGAAACTAGTAATTATACTTGTAACTTCAAATTAGATTTGACCCGATAATTGACATCTTTTTTTTTTACTCTTAGACGTTCACATCCTTATGGAGACACATGCTGTATCTTTTCCAAGCTAATGAAGATTGCAAAATAATGTAACTTTTTTCATTTTTAAAATAATAATTTTTGTTCTTCACTATCTTTAGAAATCTTCATCTTTCAAAGTTTATTATTAAAATCCTTTTGTAAGTATTTCAAAGAGTGATTATGATATTCTTTCACTAAAGAGATAGAATACACATTCCCTCTTGAACTTAGTTGACATACTGTGTGAAGCATAAGCATGCGTTCGTTCCACCGAAGCCAAACGCGTTTTTCAGGGCCGTTCGACGCGTCGTCGTGTTCCATTTCATTTTCGTATGCGATGCGAATCTCAAATCTGTCTTCATATTTAAGCTGTGCAGATTCAACGTAGGCGGTATGATGCCCTCCTTAATCGCCAAGATTGTGAAGGCGGCTTCCAAGTTGCCGGCAGCACCTAGCAAATGACCATGTGCCCCTTTCGTGCTCGTTATCGTTACGTTTTTGCTGTGTTCACCCATCAGTGACTCGATCGCCTTCACCTCGATCGCATCACCCAGCGGCGTGGATGTGGCGTGCGCGTTTACGTGCGTCACTTCCGAGGTCTCGATGCCGGCGTCCTTCAATGTCCGATCCATTGCCAGCAGCGCACCGGTGCCATCCTCGCTAGGTGCTGTTATGTGTGATGCGTCGCCAGACAGACCGTAGCCTAGCACCTCCGCGTAGATAGACGCGTTCCGAGCAAGCGCGTGATTTAGCTCCTCTAGAACTAGTATCGCGGCGCCTTCACCCATAACGAAACCATCGCGGTTACGATCGAAGGGCCGTGATGCCTCCTGTGGTATATCGTTCTTCGACGTGCTCAATGCGCGTAACCGGCAAAACGCAGCTATAGCTAGTGGACTGATACATGCCTCGGCACCGCCACATACCATCACACTCGTCTCACCACCACGGATAAAGCGAAATGCATCACCTGGAAGATGATTCATTACGATGGTTTCTCAGATATGAAAAGAGCGTTAATTAGGATAGCGATCATATATTTTTTTCCCTAAAGCGGAAACATAAAAATTATCATTGAAGATAATGGAGAAATTTTTTACTTCTCATGTTTTGACCATAAGAAAAAATTATGTAACAATTAAAAATTAAGGTATGTTTAAGAAAGCTGGCTCCGAGAATAAATCAAATAATAAAACGATATTTTAAAAATCCAAAAGAACCAATGCAGATATTAGTGCAATACGGATTTATTACAATGACATTTACATATTCAACAAATATAATTCGTAAACTTTACGATCAATATTGTTAGTCTTCCTTAGTGCTGTTAGTATAATAAATATAATGTTAACAAAATATTGCGAATTACATTTGTTGATTATGTAAGTGTTATTATAATAAATCCGTATTGCGCACTAATATCCGCGTTAGCTCTTTCTGGCTTCTTAAATTGTCTTATTTAAAAAAATTACATAATCGCTACACTCAGAGTCTGTTGTTTTCGCTCTTTATTTACCAATAGCATGCGCACCCGTCGCACATGCAGTCGATACTGAATGATTGGGTCCACGGAAACCGTACTTTATACTGATCTGACCAGCAGCCATGTTCGGCAATATTCTTGGCACAAAGAATGGACTGATTTTGCTGTATCCCTTTTTCAGAGCTTCGTACGTCATGCACACATCCACTAGGTCTATCATGCCAATTCCTACCGAGACTCCAGTGTCACGTTTATCGGTTTCATCGGTTGGTTTCCAGTTTGCATCCGTTAGTGCCTCCTCTGTAGCTATCAACGCATATGCGGTGGCAGAGCACATTGTGCGTAGCTCACTCTTTGTAAAGTAGGAATCAATGTTGAGCTCATGAGAAGAGTTTCCTTTCGGCACCAATGCAGCTAATAAATGCCAATTGTTATATAATTATTGCGTGCAATATAATTTTGAGCAACAGTTATAATATTAGGTACTAGAATAATCAGGTACTCAATAAATCTTGTTTACATATAGAATAATTGTATGTAAACAAACTTCAACATAAATTGGCAATAGTACTGTCAAAATTTGCTCACCTACTTTGCACGGTAGCTTGTCGTAATCTGGTTCGGAAAGTCGCGTAATTCCGCATTTAGAGTCGATAAGAGCCTCCCAAGCGTTTCGTGTCCCGACTCCCAAGGGGCACACAGTTCCTATCCCGGTGACGACGACACGCCGTTTGGACCTTGCGGCGGTCGTCAATGACCGCCTAACGTGTAAAAGTGGAATGGACATCGTAATTTTCGAGACTTCCTGCAGACGCTCTTCAATAATTAGCGCAATATATATGTCGTTAATGATTGATTCGTCATGATCGGCAAAAAAATGTAAAATGCGTTTATAAGGCACACCATAAAACCAACTACATCGAGGTTATGTTATTGTTGCAAGTTATGCCCAGCTCTATCGACTGTGCCAGGTGTGCCTGTAATGCCATAAATAAACCGATATATAGGCGCCCTACTTTATCAATGTTTACCAACAATATTTTGAAAAATGTTTCATTGTTAAATCTTTTAATCGTTCCTGTATTTTGAATGTAATATTACTATTAAATTTTTTAAATGTCATGTCTTAAATGTTAGACATGTAAAATATTATTAATTACGACATTAATATCATTTAAATGTAAAAATCTTTTTCCAATCTCACAAAGTCGTATTGACGTACATCTGAAGACATTACGTAAGACAATTTTTAAACTATAAATATTAATCTTATTTTTATATTTATAATTTAAGAGATAAATAAAAAGTAAAAAATGATTTTTAAAATTGCTGACGCGCTTTCTCTTCCAAGTATATGCTGTTTTGATCTTAGCGTAAACATAAAATAATTTATGCAAAATGACACACTAGGCACTGAAAATGTGTGATTTTATTATTGAAAGTATAATAAAATGCAGAGAATACGATTAAAAACTTTATTTTGGTTTGTTTTATAATTGGGAAAAATATATATATTTATACATATACATATATATATATATATGTTGTATGTACCTGTAGGAACTTTGGGCTACAGATGTCAGGGACAGTCATCGTATAGAGTAACATATTAATTTAAAAAAATGCAAAACATGCGAATATGTTACCAATGGAATAAAAAAACATCTTACTGCTATACTAAATCTAACGGTTTTTTTTTTGTTAAATTTACATGTACATATGCATTGGTAACCAATATAAAATATTACATGTGTGATACATTCGTCTCAATATACGCAGGCCTAAATTGTGTTCACGCAGTCTGCATTTTTCTGCGTAAAACTCATGTAAATCACGAAGGTTAAGAAAATAACTGGACAGAGCTTATAGTAAATTTTTGAAAAAAAAAACGGGTTTTAAAGGAATTGAAGTTATACAAAGAAAGAAAGAGAGAACGAGAGGAAAAAGAAAATATAAAGATATTATTAAAAAAGAGAATATTTCATTTTTATGCTTTACCGAATAAAATCAAATTAATAATGCATATATTTTTTAATATAACAATATATCCCAACAAACTCTAAATTATAGTACTTGTTAGTTGTAATTTCCCACTAAAAAATATAACTGTAATATAT
>NW_017305800.1:398098-404257 GCF_001594115.1 Trachymyrmex septentrionalis | reverse complement strand
ATAACAAAATAAAAGAATTTATACCTATATATAAATACAATATTACTATATGATATATATATGTATATATACATATACAATTATACATATATGCAAATATATATACTGAATATTTAACATGAAGTAGTTAATATTCTTGTTTATTAATTAAATGCTCCGTCCAGCAATTTCTTATGCCTACATGTAAACGAAGAAGAAAGTAGAATATAATCCATATCACACTACATGTAAAAAAATGCTCAAGTTATTTCTCTGACTTGAGCGTCCATGTCAAGGTCAATTATGGAAAATGAATCTTACATATAGGGGCGGATTGAGTAAGCGGAAAAAAACTACCTATGGATAATTTTGAAATAATTAATCATTTGCAGATATCTGCACAATATCTAGCAATATAAAAGTCGTAGTAAATCGCAAGTCAATTTTATCGAAAATTTGTTATAATAACAAAAGTAAACATGTTTATAATAAATTTACTCCGTTTATTATGACAAATATTAATTTTACATTGTTCAAATTAAATTTACGATTTCTACAATTTTTCTGTAAAATAATTTCTAGTAGATAATAAACAGAAAGTATCTCTCGATATCTTTCAGAAGGCTGATGGCCAATCCGCCCCTGATCTTACACATGGCACGCGATTAATCGACGTTCTAAAATCCGACGCTGAATAACTCTCTTAAATTGTATAAAATTATATACAGCATCGCGTTACTTAGTACTGTGCTCCATTCTCACAAAACGCCACGAAATGATTTATTCTTTTTCCCGTTCATTTTTCGAGCATTCAAAAATTTTCGACTAGTGTAGTAAAGTCTAAAAGAAAAAGAATTATATATAACACACAAGGCTCGCTAACCAATGGCATCGATTATCGCGTCATCGAAATTTTCATCATCGAAAGAAGACAATTTTCATCATCTAAAGCTCGAGCAAAGTGCAAGAAAATTCACGAATTCGTTCTGAAAAGAACAGAACGTGATAGCGTGAAACCTCCTTCAAGATGGGAGATCAGTAAATGCTTGTGATAAATAGGACATCATCCATTCGCTCCGACCTTTCTTTCTTTTCAATATTACATCAATACAATACACCCACACGATAATCCCTTTTCGATAATTCTCTCCGCATCTCATTTGTCCCTCAATATGAATTATATCCTTAACTCCTTCCTTGACTAGATTCGTACTCAGTTATGTTGATATCTCTCGCCTGATGCCATTGTATACACCGGACATGCAGGGATCTCGGGAGTTAAACATTGGTCTTTGTTTTGCTATTCTCGGGCTCCGGCGGACAATGATCGGAGTGTGTTGCCCATGCAGCAAGCTGTCAATATTAAAAAAATATATAATTCATTATTATTGATAGTCATTAACGTAAATCGTGAATACGAAAAAATGATACATCATACGTAACTGTGCACTTGACATGACATGTACCTGACATGAACGACTACAATACCACTGATTTCCACATCCGGCGCAAACAAACTGTGCGGGTCGAATTATGCATCCCTGACATTTTGGCGGAGCATTTGGTGAAGGTGGATTGTCCTTTACCATTTGTTTACCATCTCTTCCAATCACTGAGTTACCTTTCCTGTCATCAATTACCGATGTTTCATCCTCTACATCTTCCTAAAAGTTCAATGAAATGGTCAAACACGAACAAGAGAACGTGTTATTAACAAATTACAAAAGAAATTTACCACTTGAATTAAATCGTTGGAGTGAGATTGCGCGGGAGTGTTAACGACGGGGGTTATAGTTATCTCTGTGCGAGCCTGGAGAAAATATCTTATATTACTAAAAAAGATAAATTTATGTCTCGCCTAACTACTCACTTGACCAGAGTTTTTCAAGCTTTTATATCTTCCAAAAACTTATATTATTTATTTTTATAAATTATTTACATTATTTATATTTTCTTTTTTCTATTTATTTATATAAATTATATAAAATAAAGTTACGCTGCTGGATATTCAAATGGTATAATAGTCACATCGTTTAAAAGAAACTGCATTTTATGCTAACGTAAATTACGAAAAAAAGAATAATTAGAAAAAAATAAAAAAAACAAAGAACCTTGGAAGAAGACAGAAGATCATTTATAGAAACCATATTAGAGCCTTGGTATGTCTGCAAAAGGTGCTGAGTCGTGGCGCTTGGCTGCGACATAGACGCTGACGTCGCCACCGCCGCTGCTGCCGCGGCCGCCGGGGAACTCCTTTCTCTTTCAGGCGCAGTGAGTAATCTTGCTAAAGTAGGTGAAAAAGTCGAGGATCTCGGCGTTTGAGCTTTTGTTAAAATTCCGTGAAGCAACGAGCCAGTTGGCTGAGACGTATTCTGGGTAGACGAAAGTGTCACAGGATGAAGCGTCACATCTGGATAATTCTGCGGTATCTTGACAGGTTCACCTAAATATAATATTAGAACATAGTTATAATTTGGTGATCATCAAAACCGAATAATTACAAATTGTCTCTCTTCAAAAACAATATAATTTTAATCATTTAAAAAATTTCAAAAAAATAATGTTACCTTGCTGACTCAACTTAGCAAATTGTACTAGCATGTCTTTATAGTTCATGGGATCGTTCGTGCTTGGATTGCTCTTGCACGATTCTGTGCTAGACGGTCTTGAATCAGCATTGTGTCCAGTTTCAACCATGGCGCCGCCAGCACCGAGATTGATGTTCACGTTCGAATTTCTCAATCGTCGTCCTCTACAATTGAGAATGGTGCTCAAGTGTCGAAAAAATGCACTAAAAAATCAGCGTTTTTATGAAAACACTGATTTTTTAGTGCTGTATAAGTCAGTATAAGCAAACATTGCATATTATTAATGTAGTCTCAATCATTTTGTTAATCAGAATTTTATTTCCTTATCTAAAATTATATTTGCTATAAAAATATGTTTAAAAAACCGTTTAAAAAAATTATTGCGAATCGATTCTAGTACAAGAAATTATAGTATGAAATTTGAAAAAAAAAAAAATTTTTTTTTACTCGTATCTTATGCATAGCAAATAGAATTAAGGATGGTATACTATTTATTACATCATAAACAAATTTAACTTTTGTCATCTTAATTCATACTCGTTCAAATCTGACCTGATATATCATCCTTCTATTTGCTGTGGATAAGAAATTATGTTCAAATTATATTGCATCCATATCGTGCTAATATGACGTAAATTTTATGCTTCAAACATTTATGAAAATTATTTTGTTGTGTTTTTGTTATTTATAAAAATTTTGATAAGTAAAATTATATTTTTTCCTTCTCCCATTCTTCCTTCTCCCTTTCCTTCTCCCGTGTTATTTATAATTAATTTACCTTCTTGGTACGGTTTCTGGATGCTTAAGCCTGTGATCGGCAATAATGGATCTGACATCCACTATTGCACCTTGACGACCTTCTCCGATCTGCCGACTTTCCGGACTCGACACCTCATTCTGTTTACGATTGCTCTCGCCATTGGTTTTCGGAGGAGTTGCTCGTTGCTGTGAGCTAGCTTTCGGAGTTTTCTCTTTCTTCGAACCCGATGAATCCGAAGATCTCTCGCCTAGATCCTCCTTAATTTCAAAAGATCTCTCCTTCGATATGGAACTGTTGCCGTTGTTCTCCCATTCGGCCGAACTCACAGATGATCGTGGTGGTAAAGTTTCCGACAACTGACCGTCATTTTCCATGTAGGCTGTTGTTTGTATCTTCCTTTCGAGCCTCTGGTATGCCTCCTCTTTGAGTTTCCTCTTCCTCAAGATCTCATTCCATTCCATTTCTTTGGCATGTGCTAAGTTCTCAAGTGTCTGCAGATAAAAATTAACAAAAATGCTTAAAAAAAGAGTGATTTCGAAGAAAAAAAAAAAGAGATCGTAGCTTTAAATACTCACTAAAATATCGGCTCGCAATCGATCAGCTTTTGCCACAAGGTCTTCGATACTTTCGTTGTCGTCGCCCACAATATTCGAAATGTATTCTTCTCGTGTGTAGTTGTCACGAAATTTCTTCTTAGGAGGATTTCCTGAGTGAGGTGAGACTTGCAGAGTGGACTTCCGTTTTCTAATCTCAACCGGTTCAGACCCTGCTTTAATATGACGCCTCGGCTGTACGACATCACTCGAAGTCGTCACACTTTGTCGCGACGTACTCGCAAGCAGCTGCCTGCCCTTAGTATTCGGAGTCTCAGTGTCGCAGCGCGAATCGTCCTTCTTCTTGCGTGGACGACCCACCGATGCCGTCGGCGCCGCTGCTGTTTCTTCCGGAAGAGCGGCGCCGTTCTGCTGGCTCTGAGGTACTTTCGGCGATGGCGACGATCTGGACGTCTTGTCGTCCTCTGCGGTATCCACCTTTCGCTTACTCTCGGTCGCACCTTCCATCGCGTGCATCTTGTTGTTTAAACTGTAAACATACAACGATGCTTTCTTTTAGAATTCTTTATTTAAATCCACTTCACGATTTTATATCAGACTTTGTATCAAAATTTAAGATAGAATTTTAATTATAATTTCAAATACCGTATAATACAAAAAAATGTTTGTATACATCAACGAAGAATCAAAAATACATACACACATATGTGATGTAAAATATATTAAAATATGCGATATACAAAATTATGAATAGAAATCTACCCCAAAATTTATCGCAAATTACCTCTAAAGCGGACTCAATATGTATTTTGTGCGTTTAACACTTATATATGCATTTTGTACTGCAAATGCTCTTTGTATGGCAATCGCACATGAAATTATAAGTAGAACTTTTTAAACGCTCAAAGTGGACATCAAGAAGACCAGAAAATAGGAAATCTTAAAATGTCAAGATCAAATCGATTGTATTACGTGACTATTTTTAATAAAAAAAATAACTTGGACCTCGCACCGAGTTTATTATAAATATAGCAATAGAATAAAACGACCATAGAAATAATATTAGAATAACAGTAGAAATAATATTAGGCATATTATGAGGTTTTTTTTTTAAATAAAATGTCTCTGGTCGATCAAGTATGCAATATATAATCATTTAGAAAACTGTTTTCTCTAATTTTCTTAACAAAGTTTATTGAGGACGTAATATATAATGATATAGAATAGATTAAACGATATTTCTAAATGTTTTCTCGCAAATACGAGAAAATAAAATATTTCGCTTGCGGTGTTAACACGTTGCCTAATCAGCTATTTTTTTATATGCCTTATCGTACTCGACGTAGTAAAATTTTCATGAGCATAAACGTATAATGATAAAATAGTATATGATTAAATAGGACTTTTCTCTTTTCTTTATTGTCATAGGTATTGAATAGCAGACTTTTTACTTTATATTTAGCAATTTACGAATAGTCATTCGAAACATATTCAATTAATTTTTGTACAAGCATTTAAAAGTTTTTAATAGCACTATGGCTCTCAGTAACCATCAAGGCGTCACTGAAAAATCAGGTACTGATAACCACCATGGCAATTAACAGATCAACTGTGCAGAAACAAGTATTGTAAAAACATCGCGCATTATTTTGGTTATCAATAAATTCGAGTGCATTGAGTAATAATCGATTGTGATTGTTATATATTTTTCAATCAAATTGTTTTTTCCGAGCAACTCGATTACTTAATGTTTTCCCTTCTCTCTTTCTTTTTCGATGCATATGTTAGTTCATTGTTAAAGGATTGTTCTTGGACTTTCGAAAGCAAAGTGTTCTCCTTATTCTTATTCGAAAGAAATCGCGCACCATGCACGAATATACGAGCGAACTTCCAAGATCCTCTAGCTAAGAAGGCCGAATCCTGCAAAACAACCGCGTCCGCGAGAAACGATGACATTGATAAACCGATAAACATATACTGCAATAGAGCGTCAATCGGTCGACCTTGCCTAGAAAATAGTTGTTCACCAGGGGCCTCAAGGACGACGCGACGTGGTGGTAAAACGCTACGCGCGCGCCATCGTTCCCTCCCGTAATATCAGCGCTTAATACGATACGATATACATGTCCTCACACGTATATATCGCAGCGTAAATAAAATCTTCGTATCACGACCTGATTAGCCAGCCGCTATAATTAGACGTCGCGCAGCTTAATCAGCACACCGTCAGCGTCCCGATTAATTAACGCGCGTAAGCGTCTTCACCAACTTTGGCATG
>NW_017305800.1:394115-397998 GCF_001594115.1 Trachymyrmex septentrionalis | reverse complement strand
GGGCCCCCCCCCCCCCTACTTCGACGCAATCGACAATTCTACGAAAGTTCAGCGAAAGGGCACCGAACGATCGGGGAACTTGGTGGGAAATAAATCTGGAGTGTCACGCGCTCCCTTACTTATTTATAATTAGAAAAATTTATTTAAAAATATTTATAGAAAATTTTAAAAAATATCCCCTCTTTCTCTCGTTTGGGCCAATAACCGCGAGTTTTCCAATTAAGATTCATATATTATAATTAATTAATCAAATTGTCTTACTTCAACTTAATTTAATTATTGATAAAATCAAACAAAATTGATTTGTGCAATAAAATTTAATTTAATTTAACGATTACCTACAAGCGCGTGTACATAATATTCGGCGTATGAAATATTCAGTAAACAATGATAATAAATAAATAATGAGAAATAAAATATATTTTTCCTATTTGGAAGAATTGATGGCGTTGAAAGAATATCTGCTTCTCTCAACGCGATTACTTTCAAAATATTTTTCACAAATATTTATATCATACTTTCTTAAAGTAGATATGACCATGATCCATTTGTAACATTGTTCCGGTTCAGTAAAAAGAATAAATTACAGATAGCAAGTTACATAACATGTTGCATTAACGATCCTTTCAACATGATCGAATTTTAATTACAAATAGATTTTAATTGCATAAAACTGTATCTCACACATATGAAAAATTATCCTTATTTCTTGGTTTACTTTTACTAATTCATCTCATATTATGGTATTTAATGAAGTAATAAAGACATATTAACGATCTTTCTTTGTCTTTTTTGAAATTACTCAATAATTAAATTTAATTTGCAAGTCTCATCTTATTCTCTCATACATGCATACAAACACATAGGGTAATATTCATGGAATTTTATTTAAAAAATTGTTCTAAATGTAATCTTAAAGTTCTATTCAGTGATACGACTAGATCGTACTCAAGACAATCTTAAATGCAAAGTTGTACTACAAATCCCCTAATTATTTATATGAGATTAGATCTTGGCTGATGGGTGCGTTTCGTTTTATGCGTGATGTGAACGATGTATCTCATCCTTGTCATTCCGAATGTTAATACTAGAACCCCGAGACCATTTTAGATCTGCCAATCATTTTAATTTTTTTCTTTTAAAAAGTATAGAATATAGGTAGAAAATATGTGAATGTAATACAAATAATTCTAATGATATAAATAATAAATATATAAAAATCAATTTTCATTAAGCAAAGACAAAAAAAAATTATCAAATTGACACCTTCGACAATTCTAGCGAAATATACTATCGGTGATTCTGTAGCGTTAAACAGAGTTTACGAGTAAAAATGTATAAATATTAATATCAAATTTAAATATCATATTAATAAACTAATTCTTTAATTCATATCGTGATTTTTTTCAAGTAGTTTCCTTTCGAAGCAATGACCTTTTTTCAGCGGTTCACCCATTTTCGAAAGCAGTCCTGGAAGTCACTTTTTATGATAGCCAACAGCTTCTTCGTCGCATTTAGTTTCATGTTCTTCAACATCGTTAAATCGTTTACCTTTCAGCCGATTTTTCAACTTAGGAAATAACCAGAAGTCACATGGGGCTATATCTGAACTGTATGGGGTTTACGAAGTTGGACAATGTCATGTTTAATCAAAAAGTCTTGAATCAGATCAGATGAATAAGATGCGTTATCATGATGCAGCAACCAATTTCCACTTTTCCACAAATGCAGCCGTTTCCTCTTCACTGCGTCACGCAATCGTTTAAAAACGTAATTTAAATAATACTCTGTATTTATTGTACGACCTTGTGGAGCATATTCGTGGTGTACAATACCTTGATAATCAAAGAAAACAGTGAGCATTGCCTTCAAGTTGCTCCGACTCTGGTGCGTCTTCTTGGGTCGAGACTCTTCTCTCGTGATCGATTGTGCTTTTGTTTCATAGACGTAGCCATAAACCCATATTTTATCGCCAGTAATAACCCTTTCGAGCGAAAGGATCTTTTCTCATGGATTCCAGAATGTCTTTGGCAACTTCAACTCGAAAATCATTTTATTTTGATTGATCACTCGTGAAACGAATTTTGCATACACACGACTCATTTTCAGATCTTCAGTAAAAATTCGAGAAATACTCTCACTTGAGATTCCAAGGTCGTCTTTTAATTGTGCTCGTACAGTCACCATTACGAATCATGTCGATTGCCTGGGAAGATGTGTAACCAAGTATTTGGTAAAATTTAATGCAAATTCTCTGCTCGACTCGCTCAGTCATTATAAATTACTCGAAATTTTCGACGCTTACACAACTGCGTACTGTTGACGACTAAACAGTTATTGAGTCGTGCCGCCTTGATGGACCTCAAGGTCTCTAAATACTGAACGTCTGTTTTCTATAATAGAAGATGCCTAAAAACAAAGATATACATAGATCTGTCTCAAAAAAGTATCCGACTTCTGCGTATGTCTTTTTCCTTGGGCATCCTCCCTCTATTGTGGAAACCGCAATTCAATATTTAGGGAAGAGTACTCTCAGCAAACGGCACCACCCAACAGGGCACAGCTGCTCAGTGGACAGTTATGTGAGTATTGAAAACTCCGAGCGCCGCATTTCACAATGATTACACCTGCTCATTCGTCTTACCTGATTCAAGATTTTTTTACTAAACACAGCAATGTCGAAACTTCACCGACCTCAGTACAGTCCAGATGTAGCCTCGAGTGACTTCTAGTTATTTTCTTTTGAACGGCAAAAGATTTAACGATGTTGAAGAAATAAAACTAAATGCGACGAGGAGCTGTCGGTTTTCACACAAAAAATGACTTCCAGAACTGCTTCCGAAAGGGAGTGAACCGCTGGAAGATCATCGCTTCGAAAGGAGGTTACTTTGAAGGTGACATCCATATCACTCCGGAGTAGCTCTTTCTCATGATAGGCAGAGGTGAGATACTTCTAAGATAGACTTTGTATATTTTTTTAGAGTGAAATTTCATTCCAAGAGAAGTGATAGTTGTGCCAATCCTGCAGGAGTGAATTTCACTTCGCTTCTTCAAGAATTTTCTAATAGTCAACTTTAATAATAATTAATATCTCGCTTCGCGGGGCAGAGCGACGCTTTTTTCTACCAGATTTGTTCGTTTTATAAAAACATGTCGAATGAATCTAATTTTATCAAGATTAGATGTAGAGAGGTTAAACTTTTACCAGAGTCATGGTGACCAGCGATCCAACATTTTCAAATTCAAAGTTTATTTCTCGGTTTTCAAGTCTATATATATAAAAGTATTTTCAAGTTCTTAATATTAAAAAATTACCCAAGTTATATATAAAAAATCTGATTATTCTCATAAAATAAAACTCCATTGCTTAAATTGTAATAAAAAGTAGTGGAACACGAGTGCTTGAATGTATTTTTTATTGATAAATAAAATATAAAGTGCAAACATTACACAATTAGACACAAAATACTTGGAGCAATTATTTATTTATAAATTATCACATCAATAGTAAACTTTAAAGTTTTTTTCTTCGAAGAGTTAACACATATACCAAAGCAAATTCCTGGTTTTTTTTTTTTTTTTCGGTTTTCAACGATTCAAGGTTCGCTGACCATTCTGAGAGTGAAATTTCAGTCTCCTTTCGGAGAGTGAAATTATTTATTCCGCAAATTGAGAGTTGACTCTCGCTTGGAGTAATTCATCACTCTCTAGGAATAAAAAAGTTTCCCTGCTGGACTGGTGCAACTACCGCTTTTTTAGAACTTTTAGGAGTGAAATTTCACTCCCAAAGAGTCTATTAATAATTTTCTGATCTAATTTTTTTTTTCCTCGATATTAATATCTTCAACACGAGCGACAAAAGGCACGCGAAAAATGGGCCTTA
>NW_017305800.1:391733-394015 GCF_001594115.1 Trachymyrmex septentrionalis | reverse complement strand
TAATTTTCTGATCTAATTTTTTTTTTCCTCGATATTAATATCTTCAACGACAAAAGGCACGCGAAAAATGGGCCTTAACTCACGCAAGAGACCAGATCGCACTTGATACGAGTAGAGAGAGAGAGAGACAGTGAGAAAAGAGATCGGGAGAAGGGATAGATGATGACAGTCGATGGAGAAGGGGTGCTGAAAGGAGAGGGAGAACCGGAGGAAGAGAGAGAAAGAAAGAGATACGGAGTAGAGTTCGTTGCACCCGCTCGCGTTCACTGCGCTTTATAGATGCGGATATATAGGTTTCGCGGTACCAAAAAGAGTTCTGAAAAGAGCGCGAGGCTCTTCCTTCGCGTTGGAGAACGCTGTCTTATTAGCGATTAGATAACAACGTCCATTTCTAGGGTAGACCCTTCCACATCATTAACTGTTATCTTTCAACTGTGTTCTATTTCAGTTGTAGTAATTGTTACAGAGTAAACGCAATATACTGCTGGATTAAATATTAAATATCGTTAAAAATGCAGATAATTACGTAAAGTAATTGAAACTTGTGTGTGAGAAGCGGTACCTAAAAAAAGCTTAACAATTTTTACCAAAAGATTAGTCATTACGATTGAGATGAATTTTACACGTCGTCGAAGCCAATTATTTTCGCCAGAGGCGAACTTAAAAGCAAAGAATAATACAAAAATCAATCGGGTGTCAAAAGGTTCAGTATTAGTTATCAAGTTGCAACTGTCAACCCAACAGAACGTTTAACTTCCCTTTCGTTTACACTTTAATCTCTTTTTCTTTTACGATACCCGCTAACAGGTGGTCAGCGCAAACTCGCTTTTACACACGTAATTAATTCACGGATGTGTGCATAATCAGAAGCCGTTTATTCGGGCAGTGCGTTTAATGTTTCATAAAATATATCGCGATATATAAACTGCCTTATAGAGGCGCAGGGAAGTGAAACGATGTCAAAGTACAACGATACCGATATCTTCGTGCGAAGCGACGTTAACACGTTGAAGAAGGAGGGAGAGAAAGAGGGAGGACAGGAAGTGCGGTAGGAAAAAGTAAAATGATGCACTGTGAAGAGCCGTGGCGAAAGAATGCCCGCATATTTTTCTTCCTTAGATTTTTTTTTAGACAGGTAAATTCACTTTAAGGAGATTTTCGAAGACCCCCTTAAAGTGAACTTATCTGACCAAAAAAAAAAAAAAAAAATCTCGAGAAAGACGAAACTCCCTCGTTGTTCGGAAATGTAAGATGCCCTTCAAGTGCACCCGCAGAAACTTGGTAACATCTCAAACGTTCCCACCGCTCTACACAAAGCACCATTAGTTTTTCAAAGATCAAATACTCACAAATTCGCAAAAATAGGATCTCCTTATTTCGTAAAATATATTCGTTATCGTTTGAAAAATATCAGATAGGGAGCATCTCGTTTTACATCGAGGGAGAAAGGAGAACATCGATTTATCGAAACGGTCCTTCGTGAAATGCGATAAGCCTTGAGGGTCGGTACATTTAATTGTCCATTTTTATCAATGTAGATTAATCTCGACTTAATTCACGCTTTACTTTTTTCTAACCTTTAGAACTAGAGAAAGGTAAAAAATGGATAACCGGAAATCGAAGGATTAATAAAGTTAATCTATTTAATAAAAGTAAAAGACTGTTAAAAAGACGTAAAGCACGATCGATGCGACGACCGCGAATATCAGTCGCGACCAGCGCGCATCACAAAACGCATTGTACGTGCATGTGCAATGTGCGCGCGAATTGTCGCCTCTATCATCGCGCGAAGGAACGTTTCGCGTACCGGCCGCGAGTCGCGGTTAATGACCCCGTCCGTTTAAAACAATACCTGTATTTTCGCCGCCGTGCTCTACCTTTCACAACCGGTCGTCTCTCGTGCGCGAATATTAACTTTCCTACCTTTCCGTGGTATAGCGATAGCGAAAGCGAGGGGAGAAAGCGCGACCGTCCGGTGGGCGGCACTTTCTTGGAGTCCTGCGAAAGCACGCAAAACAGGAAAAATATGTACATTCTGTGAGCGGCGAACGGTGAGATCTTCGTTGTAATTGCATCTTCGATCGCCGCAGATTCTTGCGACGGTGATGAATTTTTTGACAACGATTCGAGTGGAGCGAAAAGGAAGATGTTGAAAAAGATTTCTGCCGAATAGGGTATTAAGTAAAGACAATGCTTTTTTTTTTTAATATAGATTTTGACTTGACTTTCTTATAAATATGATAATATTAATAAAAATGACAGATAAAGAACATCTTTTTAAC
>NW_017305800.1:352194-391633 GCF_001594115.1 Trachymyrmex septentrionalis | reverse complement strand
TTTTTTTTTAATATAGATTTTGACTTGACTTTCTTATAAATATTAATAAAAATGACAGATAAAGAACATCTTTTTATCATCCTCCCAAAAAGAGCAGATTTTTGCCCGAAAAAAGAGTAAGTAGAAAGGTTAAAGTCTGCAAAAAAGATTATACCTTTTAACTGAAAATCAACCGATAAAATTAAACACATATAAGTGGAAAATGCTATATTTGATCAAAGCGGTTTTTCGTGCTCAATAATATTTCTTGTGAATTTATACAATTTCCAGTTCAAAATATTGATTCAAAATATTATTACACAAATCGTCTCGACTGAATATGGCATTTTTCATTAATGTGACTATTCCTCCTTTTATATCCTTTTGGGCAGAAATCGGTCATCTTAACTCCTACTTTAGAGAAGATGTGAAAAAATTCCTTTGAAGACTTCCCACTCCTCCAGTTTTTGACCGGAGACTCCAGCTTTTTGTACGAATCTTCGACTTCCCAGCAATATGGACGAACTTTGGTACGAACGTACAACCGTCCCAAACCTTTTTCTTTTAAATGGAAGTGTTCTGCCGGTGTATACTCTCATAACGAACTTTTATATGTATTCCTTCATTTTCCTTCGGTTTTGAAAAGAAATATCCCGTGGCGCGGAGATTTCTTTTCAAAACCGGAGAAAAGAAAAAAACCCTTTTTTAAGAAGACCACTACGACACATTAATTTCCGGTAGAATCCGGTCAGATCACTGACAAGAGAGTATCATCGATTTTTAATGGAACAGTAATCGAAAAATAGCAACCGTGCTCTGGACATAAGCGGGCTTAAAAGAAGATAAGTAAATATATATTATTATCTATTAAGAAGATAAGTTTATGTTATTTTCTAACTCACGTTCACCAATCCAAATGGTAGACTTCGCGGGCTGAAAATTTAACGAGGAAATATATTCCACAGTCCTGTACAATTTCTCGAAAGTCCAACAAATCGACGGCTCTAAAATAACGTACATGGACAAATAAATATATTGAACGTTGCACCGGCGAATTGTGAATGTCGGAATAGTCTATTAAAAAGCAGTTTGTCGATTGTTTGTAGTTTGCAAAGCTATTTGCACGACGTTGATGCTTCAGTTCACTCTACGGCCTCCAATTTCTTCGCAAAACAATTTGTTCGACGTGTACACACGTGCGTATTATACGTAAATACATCGGCGTAATTTATATCTTCATTAAAACGTTCCCACGACGTTTCGGGGGCATCGTTCTCGCGCCGCGGTCGTGCACCATTATTATTAGACCGTCGTCGATGAAACTGCACCGCACTCTGAGCGGGAAGCATAAAGTTAACTTGCAGCAGTTATAAGTAGGCCGAAACGATCCGTCGCAACAACCGTTCACGCACAACTGTTCACGCGATTCATCGACAAGTATGAGCACAACGAGCGGCGCCCAACATCGATGTCTCTCTTGCACACAGATCGCGCATTCCCGTAATCTTTAATGAGCCGCGGTACGCCCGCGCGTCGCGAGATAGAACGGATGGAAGATTCGCGACGCCGAATGCACGCACGCACGCACGCACGCACGCACGCAGGCGATCGCTCTCGTCAGCAACCACGGCCACTTGCACTTTTCACCACCGACTCTACGTTCCTTTCCTTTCTCTCGCCTTCCGCCCACACTCTACGGCGGATGCAGACTGATCCGCCGATCGGTCGGTCTGTCGGTCGGTCGGTCTCTTGGGAGAGCTCCCTCCAACACCGTCCTCGCACTCGTCAGGTAGCCGGTGAGGGAGGTCATGAAAGGTCGCGCCACGTCGTTACACAACAACGTCGTACGATGCTCCGATCTTCGCCGGAGCCGGTGATTCCCTTGGAAGAAATTGGAAGATGTCTCGATTTCCAGCAGGTCTATGAAGGGATGCGACGTTCACGCCGTTCTATTCGATCGACGTCCTCGCGGAGGACGTGCGCTCGAACGAAGCGGTTTACGAGAGAGTCCCGTCTCTTTCCCTCTCAAGGCTATGACGAAGAGGAAGACGCCATGGAACGCGAACCGTGCATCGACCACGGCGCGGTATCGGGGTCGAGAGTTCCACGACCGAGCGCAACGGGCCACCTACCTACCTCCTCTCCTTGGCCACGACGACGGCGGTGGCGGCGTGCCGCCGCTCTCGCTCTCTTCTATCCGCAACGTTCACCTACTACGAGAGCGGAGTTCTCGCGCGTTCGCGATTGGCCGGCGTACTGCCGCGTCACGACGAGCGCGTCGCCGAGCGTCGCCTCGCCGCCAAGCCGGCCGTCTCGGAGTCGCTGCTCCTCCCTCGGTGCTTGCAACCTAGCAGGAGCGACGAAGCCGACGTAGCCTCGCCTCCTCGATTAGCTTCCAGCTTCTTAGCTTCGCGTACGCCTCGATATTTCCTAGACCGACGTCTCAGAGATGAATACTGAAGCTCTTTCACTTGAGGACTTCTAGCTTTATGAGGTGTATATTCACAGTTTCTCTTCGTGAAAGAAGGTGTTATTTATTATACGTGACTTTCAAATTGTTAATATTACGTATCATCGGAAATAAACTTAATAAATCTTAAATGCTGTAAGCTTTTTATCTTCGCTTCTTAGCTTCGCGCGTCTCGAATTCCGTGAATATCTTAAAAATCTATAACGGCGCATAATGCATGATTTTTAAGTATTTAGATTAATACTTTTAAACGTAGTTTTTTTTCTGCATTTTCTCAATGAAGCAAAATATCCTGAAAAATCAACGCATACTTTCGTGGCCTTGCGATTTTTTTTAACTTTATTAACCTTTATTATTTTCTGTTTCCGTAATTAAGTCTCAAATTAGAATTCTTTCAAAATATATTTTATTTGCACTTACTACTACTATTAAAGTTGATGAATATTCCTGATGGGCATCTGACATGTAATAAGACACCTAATAAAACGCTAATAGCATATTATCTTTTACATTGCAAGCTAAGTCATTAGAATACTGATACTTTTGCAACATTATAAGATCGCAACAAAATGTTTAAAATTTCTTAAGTTACAAAAATACTCAAGTTTTTTTTTTATTTTCGAAGAATTGATCAAACATTTACATTACAATTTTTTAAAAGTTCAAAATCTTTTGATAGAAATAGAAAAAGAAGAAAGAGAGACATTCAAAGTTTTATGAACAGCAGGGAAAAAAGTCTACTTGTATTGTTTAAAATTTTTTAACTTCATTAATTTATTTCAATATTTATATTTATGTATATTTAAATTAATTTTCCCTACGTGGGTTTTTTTTTTTTACAGATTTATTCAGGTACAGAATGGAAGTTACAAAAGTTTAAAAGTTGCACAAGGACTTTATAAATTACTTTGTATACTAGAACAGTTTTCTACGATAATTGTTACCTCACATTATAGTCGTGTTTACTTTTTTATTTCGACGTAATAACTTCGTATTTAACCTGAAAAATAGTGCTTGGTCTACTTAATGGTGAATTTAATACTTCATATGTAAATGAGACAAAAGTATTTAACGTAGAGTTCAAAAGGTGCACAAGTAAAAAGACGACATCGGAACATTAAACTCCGCTGTCGTAACGCAAGCGGGATCGCGAAACGCATTAAACACCATAGTGACCGTAGGTGTTACGTTACGTGGCGATTATTGTGGCGAATTATGCGTATCAGTGGCTGGAATTACGTTTGTCGCGCCTCCGCTGTTCAGACGCGAGGACAAACGGCGGAAGATAAAGCGCGAGATATAAACGCGAGGAAAAGCGAGGAGAGAGTGTCAGGGACGAGAGAACGATTCTCAGGAAAGAAACAGACTTTCGAGCAGCGTTGGCCCTCGAAGAAGGTCGGCGTATTAAACAGTCAGGAATGCATATCCTCGCGAGGAGGCGCACGCGCGATATAAAATATGCGTTTCGCCTTCATCATTGCACAAGCGGATGCCTATTACGCATGAATGATGACGCATATCTTGGACCTTCGGGACGCCTTCAACGGAAGGGATACGCATAGGGAATGAATGCGCGTCTAGAAGAATGCGATTTCCGATATCCCTGTTATATTGAATCCAACCCAATATAATAGGGACACTTGATTTCCATTAAGTCTCTTCCGTACTTGAAATTCAGAGTTGTTGGCAAAACCAAAAAATGTTTTCTAACTTTTCCCAGTCACTTTTTAGAAAAATTTCCTGGCTAAAATAAAATAAAATTAGAAATTATAAAAGTAATAAGAATAAATAAATGTAACATAAAACTGTTATGATATTTTTTAAAATGTTTTTAAAATGAAAAATTTCAATTTTGTGCTTTTGAAAGGACAGCACTTATCTTTTCATCTATTTCTTCTTTATATCTTGATTTCTGTCAGAGATATAATTTTTAATTTATTCATCTTTAATTCCTTTATTTCATTAAATAGCCTCTTTTCAAGTTTCTATTTTTCTTTATTCATATTGAGTTTTCTTTTGCTCTTTTAACAGCGCTGTTAGCGAAACAAACAAAAATTCCTTAATGTTTCCCGGTTTTTCTTGATCGTTAACAATATTGAAATTGATAAATTTTATTACATTCTTTGTAAACATAAAAGAAGTTTGCTAAAAACAGGAAAATACTACAAAATTATTAACCATTAAAGATTGCAACAATTATTAAAGACTGCTGCTCTTTTGTTCAATACAGTATTTATTTTTCGTATCCCTATCAATTGTTATTTTTAAATTTTACATACGATTATCACATTTTTATTATTCGCTTAATTTATTTATTCGTAGATATTTAACAATAATATACATATTTACTCGTTAAAAATTAATTGTATATTTTCCTCCAGAATAGATATACTAAAAAAATTTTACATTTGTGATCATAATTACATGTTATCATAATTACGTTTATTATTGCTGTAATGTCAGTAATAACTTTATGCGTAGTTCTGTCCACAAATATATATAGTTGATATCCGAAAATTATAGTCATTTATATTTAAAAAATTACAATTTTAAAGTTATTATATAATCGATTAGTATATAATAATTTAAAAATTGTAATTTTTTGGTTTTTGAATATAAATTTATATGTTAGACTCTTACTTGCCCTATATTGTCCTATATTGTATTTATTATTTATTGTTATAAAGAGTCCTTTGTTATCATTTAATTATTATTATCATAAAAATGGTTGCAAAAATAGTTGGTTACTATAATCTATAATCATATTTTATGACAACCATTGAAATATAATTAGCAAAACACACAAAAAATATATTTGATATTTCATCTAAAATGAAATCTGCTTTAAAAATTAGAATTTTTGCGCCTTCAGTCGTGTATCGTGTACGATTCAAGGTCGTGCGAAAAGTTTGGTGGAAAAAAATCATTCCCTGCTGAGATTTCGATTTGACTAATCTGTGTTAGGGATGTAGTTAGGGATGCGTAAACTCCAAGTATTTTTTATCCTTGTTCAACATTTGGTGAACAACAAGGATAAAATACTCGGGTTAACATAGCCGAATTTTAGAACGCAGCCTCAAAGGTGGAAATAGGCTTCATGGCAGATACTAAACACAATTTGCATTAATTATAATAAAGCGTTATTAGTAACCCAGAAGATTTTAGTATAACCCTTTCAGAATCATAAATCGGAAATGATTTGCACAAAATCCAGGATGTTCTTCAATCAACATCTCAAAGAAGATTACGATATTCTTCGCGTACACATCCTACGTTATAACCACGTGTTTGCCTATCTTGCCAACTTTTATTCGCGAAAAATTCAATTCCAAGCGATAAAGGCAAACCATAACATCGACATGCTGTATTTCGCAATAGGGCATTATACGTGAAGAAGAAAAAAGAATTATGTCACACTTGTCGACATGTTATCTCTGTCGGAGACGGCGCGGAACGCAAAGAGGGAAACCTCGGAGAGCGATCGAAGTCATGCTATTATTATGGACGTTGAATCGGTTACGAGAGCCTCGTTCTCGTCGTCGTCGTCGTCGTCATCGTCGTCATCGTCGTCGTCGTCGTCGTCGTCTCGACCTAATTCGCAGACACTCGCGCGGAGAAGCGGTCCCGCACGCCCGAGATGTCCCTGAGCGTCAAGGACGCGTTCTCAAGCGCGTTGGTGAACCACGAGTGCGCTTCGCCACGTCTAGGTTACGCTAGGTAAGTTGCAACCCGACTGCCAGTTTAAAGATCGAGACGTAGATTCAAGTACGAAGATCCCCGCCATGTTACTCAAAAGACTCATTTATTTTTCCCTCGGCAAATGTACTTCGAATCGCTCAACCATAAACTTTGAAGAATCTTCATGAACTAGTTTCAAGCGTTCAAGTCACGAGGACACATCCGTAGTAACACTTTCCGTAAATTTAGCAAATCGTTTTCATAATTTTCATTTAATTTATAGAATCCTGGCTCTTTTCCATAATCTGGGAGATCTTGATACGTTTCAAAAGAAGTCCTGGTGTTTAAATACATACAAATAGAAATATGAGATTGCAAAAGCTATAGGATATCAATTTTTTATTTGCATTAACGTTTTTTTTATGCGAAAATTGTTTATAACTTTTCAGTTTGTAGCAATATCAAATTGGTCTTAATTTCCGAGAGAAGTTTAGCGTTCTTTAGAATTGTTTTAAAAATATTCGATTTCCAAAAACTTTTTTATCTTTAAAAACTTTTTTTTTTATCTTTACTCTTAGAAAACGTAAAAAATTTTAATTAAAATTTGGAACTCAAGTAAATTTTGATCAAAATTTAAAAAATATAAATTTTGGTATAAAAAAAATAGTCTTGGCATATATAAATATATATTGTTATAATTGTTTAAAGATTAAATAACAAAAAGATTAACTAATAATGGTGTGCCAGGTTATTGCGCTAATCATCAACAGATCTTTGCAAAAATACAACTTCAATTGCAGAGATCTTTTTTTGACCTTCCTAATCGACCTTCTCGTGCAGCGACTTTCTAGAAAGATCTCAGGTATAATATATTTGGTACCTTAGGCCACAGAAAGGTATATTAGGTACAATTACCTGCGCGAGTTACAATATTATTTCTAAAAGTCTTTGTGTAGTTTCATTTTTGTATATTTTAATTTTTGTTTTTGAAAAATTTATTTTTCTTTAATATATTATATATTATACAACGTATTATATTTATTTTATATTTTATATTATGTTATGTGAGTATATATAAACGCACCATAATTTCTGTGAAGTGAGAATATTTTAGAATATTTTACTTTCTAAATTTTAATATTAATTATAATTTTTTAAAATTTTTAGCAAAATTTATAAAATTTCTATACAAAAAAACAGTTTTAGCGATTAAATATTCAGAAATATATTTTTATAAAAATGAAGACGCCTGAAACCAAATATTTCTACCATTTTTCTAAAAATTCACTGCATTGCAAGAAGGTCGATTACGAAGATCAAAAAAATTTCTGCCAACTTAAATTGAATTTCTGTAAAGACCTGTTGATAGTTGGCGCAATTAGGCATTCATTTTCGATAATCTTTACAATATTTTTCAGACAATTAAATTATGTCTAAATAAAGATGAACAATCCTTATGAATGTAAGTGACATAAAGATAAAAGAATGTAATTGTGATTGTAATTGTTTCGTTAAATAAACCAAGAGAGTAAAAGCACGTTGCAGAAACACATATCGCAATCCTCCACGAGTTATGTGACTGTTCAACTTTGTGCTCGATCGATCGTTAGGTCGGTCGCGTCAAAGTCCATGGTACGATCATACAAGCCGACATAATCGTAACCTCTCCGGGTCTAACATGAATACAATGAGATAGCAGCTTATTCAGAAATGCAAACATTCATAAAATAAATTCACTATGCTTTCTCCTATTTTTGTTAAGTCTTTGTAAAGACCACATGGTGAATAGAGTCAAAATTTAAGTACGAATAATGAGGGAAAAGTTTGAAGTCGGTCTATTTATCTTTATATGATGGCAACTTAAAATAAATCCAAAAAATGTCAACCTAATAAACAAAAATGTTTTATACAAAAGTTTTATGATTTAAAGAGACAAATAATAGTAAAATTTATTTTTTTTTTTTAATTTAATTTTTTATGATCATATAAAAGTCATGATCATTTAAAAAATGAAAATGTATGATTTTTTTTTACATATATAATTCTTCTAAATATTTTGCATACGAAAGTATTAAAGTAGAGATATAAAAAAATCAGTAATTTTACGAGATACTTCATACTTTATTCTGACATATTTTTTTTAACAAGAAATATCAAATATCCCGTAAATTATTCAATTTTTTATAACTGTACCTTAACATTTTTATAGTATAATAAGATGAATCAGTTATAGATGTAAAGAAAATACAGTAAAAAAAATGTGTAATTGTATGTATTGAAAATTTACATATCAATAACAATACTGCATCACTCAATAATAGCGTTCTAGAATTAAAAGATATCGTAAAAGTTATTATAAAAATCCATCTGTATCAACTTCAAATTCCCAAAACCAGTCGTCAACTGCCTTGAGACCATGAGCTAAATGATTCTTCAAGACCTTGAATGCTCAAGGACGTGCAGAATCTTCGATAAGCTCTCCCTCCTTCCTTCTCTCAATTGGACTCTCTCTTCCTTTCTTTTTCTTATCTCATCCTGTCTTATTCGTACAAACACAGTTTCTACAAGAAACACCGATATCACGAGAAATAGAATGACGAAAAAAGGACAATTGCGATTCATGATCTCAGGTTATGCGTAAATAAAAATGTCGATAAAATCTTTGGTAACGATGCAACAAAAGCATTACGAGCATTCTTTTTGAGCACGTAACAATTGAATAGGCAATATTTCAAACTTTCTGGACCAATCAGAAGGCTTCCCTAAAGTTGTTCCTATATATGGTCAATCCATTACTATTGGTTACTATTCGTTACGATGATCAGGATGTGAACTATTACGGTGCTCATTTTTAATCTCATTTTATGTACTAACCGCGGGTAATAAATTCACCGTTCGTTGTATTTTAATAACTTTTTAAAAGAAGAATCTCTTTCATTTCGTAATTTTTTTAGCAAGGTACTTTCAAAATATCCACATTTTAAAGATTGATTGACAAACTTCAAATTTCTTGACCACGTGTTCGTACGTCTATATAGCTCTTTGTGTAAGATTGTATTTGCATATGTCATTATTTTTAAATATAGCACAAGCGATGTTTTTTTTCGATATCGATAACGCGCACCAATAACGATCTTGAATTCGAGACTAATTGTAAGACTAGACGTATCACACAATTTATATGCAACAAATTATAGTAACATGAGTCAACTGCATTAATCAAAGTGCATTTCGAAATGCTATTGAAAAGATGCCAAGTTTAAGCATTACTGCTTTATTATTGTGCATCATTAAGCAAATGCAACGGAAAACATTATACTCAAATAACTAAATGATTAAAATTTATTATATTAACGCTAGGACTACATTCTGTATTTATGTATACATTTTATAATATATTTTGAGTTTATCAAATTTCGCGAGATATTTTTGTACATAATTTCTGCCAAAATTTTTCAACAGATATTTTTCTACAAATTTTTTGTCCAAAAGAATTTTTTTTCAAATCATAAACAAAAATTAAAAAATCCAATTTTAAACCAACTGGCTGAACTCTAAAGTATAAACAATGGAATGTTTCTTCTTTGACTGAATTTTACATTTTTTGAAGTGTTTATGTAATGTTGTTTTTTCAGAGAATAAATTTCTTTCACTTTTTTATTAAAGCTTTGTATTAAGGAATATGAATACAATTACCGGATTTTAATAGACATAAATCCGGTAGTTATTTTACCCACCCTCCTTTATAGGATAAAAGAAAAAGTTATATTTTAAACATTATAAACAGGACTTTTCGGAACTGTAGAAATGCAACAATGTTAGGTTTGTTCTTTATAACTGAACTAGTATACATTTGTTATACTTAAAAGGAAATAGATACATATTTGAAGTTCTGCGACAGCGAAATAAAAAGTGCAATCTAATCGTCCAGTGCAGCAACAAAGATCAGATCTATTAAATTGATTTCTTTCGAACTTTTTAAATCTTTCTAAGCAAAATAAATGAAACGGCAAAAATATACATTTACAAAATTAATTTCACATCACTGAAATGATCAGAATCAATTTTCAGAAATTCACCATGCGCATGGTAATTGGTAATCTTGTTCTCCACGCATGTTTAAAACACATTACTCTCGCATATTCCATGAATCGCCGTTTTACATAAATAACAAGGAACATCGCGGATTATTCTGTGATGCTTAAATCTTTTCATCACCATAACGATTGCAAATACTGCACTAATTATATGGAAAATTGGATTTAGGTGAAATGAGTTAATTTTCAGAATATAATGTAGCTTATAATGTAGTAAACAAAAGATGCTACAGACAAGGATATTGGATAGTATTGAGCTGCGATGTATCAAAGATGCCTTATGAGAAACAAGTTTTACATATTTGATACATAGAAAAAAATTACAAAAACCATTACTGAACCTTATATAAGCTTTATGATCTTTTTCTGATATCTTTTTTTAAATTCAAAATTGAAAATTGATAAACAAATTCAAAAAAATAAATATGTATGAACATTTAAAAAAAGATGGAACATTGTCGTTCAAGTATTTACATGGATGAAAAAAGAAAAAGCGCTATTTAGGACACTATTGAGTATATTTTAATGTTCAGACATTTTCTCTTTTTAATCTAACCATTAATTTTCAAATTTAAATTCAGAAACAGACATTAGAAAAAATTGTAAAGTCAAATAGGTCGCAAAGGATTATAGACCTATTCTTCGTTCTAGGATTCTAAACCTATTCTTTTTCCTAGCCCAGTACTAAACTTCTTAGTATTGAGTGTTAGCTTTCTTCTTTTTATTTTCGAGAGAGATTAGAGAAAAAAAGATAAAAGACGAACCGTGCAAAAAGCTCTTTAGAAAAAAATAGAATACGTCTCGGACCCTATATAGCTTACCTATTATAGCACTTTATGAAACTATTCGGATTTTACGAGTATATGTTTAGAAAACATAACAGAAATCTAGGAAATTAATGAATAATTCCGGATCGGAATCCATTTCGAACAATTAATATGTCCAGGCCTTTTATATTTCATTGTATTATATAAGATGTACTTTCTACGTTATTACCATTTTTGCATCGTCCTCGACGATGTTCTGCACGACTAAACACAATAAACCTTCATGCGGAATGCAACGAAAAGCGAGTGCAAATCTACAGCGAAAAGCCTACTGTTTTCCCGAAGGACAATGATATTTTCATTTGAAGGATTTCAAAAGGTTTGCGTTTTATTATCCTACAACTACTCATGTAATATATGCAATTTTTAAAAATATTATTTCCCTAACAAAAACAGTAATTACAAAGAAAAAGAAAATCAAACTATATCCAGACAAATAAACCGTGACAAAAGATGTAGATCTTTTGGAGAACGGAAGTCTAAAGAATAAGAGTAATAAGAATAAAGGACTCCTCTCGACACATTAGTTTGGTTATTTCCAAGGTCGAGAGAAGAAACACATTTTCTTCGTGCGCGTGAACGCCTTCCAACAATCGAATATGCCGGGAAAATTATTGTACCAATGAACAAATTCGGATGTCTCACTTGACGCACAGAGGCTTAATGTCTTATCTTCTTCCGCGTGCATCATTCTCAGCGTGAGAGTTGTATGCGCTCATTTCACGAGAGCGATAATAAAAGAATGAAAACAATAGAATAAAGGTTAAATAATAAAGAGTATACTAAAAATAGAATAATGACATAAACTATAATTTGCAGAGGGCAAAGAAAAATAAGTCTTTTATTTTATTTAAGATATTACTGATTTTAAAATTATAAGTCTAAAAAGGGCATATTAAAATTACGACATATTAAAAAACTATTAAGTTGCTCATACTTTTGTTATCTCAAATACAAGCATGCAAGTATATGTTATAAAACCTAGATAAATAAATTTATTAAAATTGTTTATATTTCATATCGATTTTGTAATATAATTTGTAAAAATGTAACACAAATACATAATTATATTTTCATATGTTACATTGCTCCGATGTATAAATTCGATAAAAGACCATAAAAATATTGTAAGTATTTTACATTTGAATATGTGTGCATTTTTGTGGATTTATAAATCAAATTTCAAATATAAAAATAGTATGTATATGGTAAGATATTATGTATCAAAACGTGATAAGATTAATTAAAATTAAACAAAATTTAATGTAAAACTTTTGTGTTGGTTAAAAATAATGCCCTATATAGTGGCTGTTTTCGGTAAACAACTAATGATTCTTTGTTATGATTTAGAGAGTTATCATAAATCAAAATTTTCAAAATAAAAATTTACAGACTAAAATCTCCGGGCATTTCTCTTGCAACCCCAGATGAACATAAAAAATTGTGTGCATATAGATTGGTAAAATTAGTCAGACCAGTCAACAAATAATTACTTCACATTTAATTATTCATTAGTAGTATTAATTTAATGTAAAAAATTGACCATGCAATCATAGTCGATCAATTTTCTTATATTTGACTGCGATTATTTCCTATAGTTTTATATGATTGCTACACCTATTTATTATACAGAATAGTGTGGGATGAGTCAAAGAAAATAATGTAGAAGACTGCCAAATCTTGTTTATCTACAAATGTCTTTGGAAAATCTGTCCTTTGGACGACGAGGAATATCCTAAAAAAAAACAAGATGGTTCCGAGGAAAAGGGAAAGGACAGCAATTGCTCTATTGTGATTGGTGATTGAGTGAATAGTTTGCGATTGGCACACACCAATTTATATATACATATATATCGAAAATAAAAAACCATGAACCTATGGCGATCGAGCATTTAAAATGACTCACCATACATTGCTGACGTGTACAAGACCAACCGCCATTAGAAAATATTCTTGTTGGTCCAACTTCGGACGTTTCCTCTGATTTCGTTCAGCACGTTCTTTGATAACAGGTGAAACCATCTTAGCTTCACTGCTACCTTCGTCTTCTTCAGCAACTTCTTCGTGAGTCCTTTTATAAGGTTGCCGAGTATCCGATCGATTAGAAACCGTCATGATGTTCGAAATTTTAATACGTGTTGCCGACCGTTTCTTGTCCGTCTGACGAAGCAACTTAAAATAAGGCTCTACTAATACTGGCACATCTATGGTAGGTACCGCGCCTAAGCGTAATCGGTTCTTCTTCCGATTGCCTTGCATGATCTGCTCCCTGCTTTCATCTTCGTAGAATTCCTCCAGGAAGTGCCGGGAACAGATTCGCGCCGTCTTGATGTTGAACGGTGGTTCTCCATTTGCTAAAGGTGCGCGGCCACATGCACGTACCCATGACTCGCGTAATTCGGTAATGTGCGGGAAACGGTGGTATCGCACTGACTGCCTGCGGGTCCGGCGATGGCTGTTGCGGCACGTGGCCACCGCGCACTGCGGCATCCTGAACGGCGCGCGGTCTCCCTCTTATCGTCGTCGAGAACGGCCTATCAAGAAGCGCAGGAGGACAAAGCGACGACTGAGTCCGACGTGGTACACATGCGCGCGCGCGCGCACATAAACGCACAACCGCGAACGCGAGGAGCGGAAGAACGTGATGGCGAACACGATGATGGTCGAGAGATGATCCCCCCGAAATTCACGCGAGACTAATTGATGACGAACGGTGAATGATAAGCGACCGCCGCCGACTCGTCTGTCCTCGGATGCGATTCCTCTTCTGGTAGCTTTGGGAATGTATCTCTGATGAGTACTCTACTTCGACTGATTGTAAATCGAGAGTTCGGCTGGGTGAGACTGGTCATCGAGGGAAGCGTGAGAGTAACACTCGAGCCAATCATGATAGGGGTCGTACTATACGTGAGATGGCCCTTTTGAAAGCCTGTGATATGAAAAAGAGACGTAGTGGGGGAATTGATAATCCTCTTTTTCCGACCTGATAAAGAAAAAGAAACGAGAAAAGGAATAAAAACTCAATCAGATGTAGAGAGAACAATTGAAGAACAATTATGTCGAAGACATTTTCGTTACCCTACTCAAACTTTCGAACTTTGAAATTGATGAAGTCGAAAACTGATATTGTAGGGGTAGTATGAACGATAATGGAAAAGCGAGAGACTGAGAGAGAGAGAGAGGAGCATGTGTGTTGGAGAAACGAGACGAAGGAAGAGGAGAAGATCGAGTGCGTAACGTCCGCGAGAGGTGTCGCCTCGGTGAACGTCGCGGCTACGACAATCGGCTGCTATTCCCATTTGCAAGATGGCGTTATTGAAGCCGGCAGCGCAACCGGCCGGCATCACAGAGGTACACGACATCCGGCAAGAAATATCGTGTGGACTGTGGAGAACGCGAGGAGGACCGAGAGGAACGAGAGGAGGATACCATTAGGCAGATGGATGGCGCAAGAGAGAAAGAGAGCGCGCGTGATACTCACTTCTTGCGACGGATGTTGGCACCGGAAGTGAGCGCGTATATATTAGGAAGACGAGGATAAAAGAAGCAAGGGGTAGTTGGAACCATGTGAAGAGATAACGAGGACGAAGAGCGACGCGATGTAGCGATGACGATGAAGACGGCGATGATAACGATGACAACAGCGACAACGTCGATAAATAACGATAAATGACGACGGTAAATTTACCCGCGTTCGCGACACCACTCCGAACACTGGCCTCTTGCTCTGATCGGTCCGCAGCGCAAGAGGTGGCGGGCACACTGGCACAGCAGCTGCGTGTACCTCTTCGTGCCTGCGTGAACCTGTGAACCAATGATAGTGCGCCGCTGTTGCCGTCGAGGCAGGGATGACGAGGACGTCGTGGAGAGGGGGGCGCACAACCTGGGGTTGCAAGGAAGACTGCCGCGCGCGCGAAGGCCGTCGGCGGAGGGGGGAGGGGGGGGAGGGGCGGCGGGAGGTCACCGCTACCATGTACCGAGGGTCCTTTAGGGGGTTCGCCACCCCTTGTGGCGCACACGCCGTCGCACGGTCTTCCGCATTTATCCGCCGCGATCAACCGCCGACCTGGCTTTCACTCTCTGCCAATATTCTTATATATCACTTATAGTTTTCACTTTACACTATATTTCTTCTTGTAATCTCTTCGCTAACAATCATCTTCTTTTACTTGCTTACATTCTCTCTGGAACGTTTGCGTACTTCGTTTTTAACACTTGTTAAAAACGCGGAGAATGGAATTTCCAATAATAAATGGTATCATCATTGTGGTATCAATATTATTAATGATTTAAATGTCGCTACTGTGTGTTTAATCTTTCTTGATTTCACAATCTCTGTAGTTGTTTATTTTTATTATTTCTATTATTATTTTTGATAATTGATCTCTTTGTCTTTTTGATTTTATCGCTTCGTCACAATAAATGTTTTTTGTAAGGATTCGAAAAATATAAAAGTCAAACTGAGATTTTCGCTTTTAAACATACGCTTTTATTCAACAAAGTATCATTGTTATGTAAATGGTTCTTTTTCTTTCCTTTTATGTTGTATTATACTTCTTTTATTTTGTCTATAAAAGTGTGTACAAGAATATTCTGTATCCAAGAACATCTCTATTATTAAAGTTCGTGATCATCTTATCACTTAAACGATTTATATATGCTGTTATATCTTTTTCTACTGTTTTAGTTAAAATTCATTGGTCATTAAGATTTAGGACTTTGTCATCAGTTATTTAAATTTGAGATATATAAATATCAATTTTCTTCACACAATTAATATATATATATATATATATATATATATTATATATATATATGGTAATACAAATTTATTTCTATCTCTTTCACTCATTACTTTGAATATTTATTTTTGTAATTTGTATGACTGTGTTCTTTATTTAGGGATGTATCGGATATCCGAAAAATATCCGGTATCCGGCACTTTTTTACTATTCGGCCGGATAGCCGAATATCATTAGTATCCAGTAATATATATCCAGTTGAAATTTTATATTGACCATTAATGCGAGAATTTTATTCTCCTTCAGCTAATTTCTTGCACAGTTCATCTCTTTTTCCTCTTTCTTTTCACGTTTGGAGGAAGACAAAAAAAAAATTATCGCTATTTTTTCCTTGCTGCCCTTCTTTTGGAAGCCACCTTCCAGATATCCGATAGGATATCCAGGGAAATATCCAGGGTATTTAGCTAATTGCTCTACTGGATATCCAAAAACAATGTGCTCCGGTATCCGGTAATTTTACGCTCCGGTGCATTCCTATTATTTGTCTATTTTTCTATATATAGTTCGAAAAAGTTTTGCTAAAATATTAAAAAATTTAAATATATATAGACATAGATGTAAAAATAATTTGGGACCATTAAAATAATTATGTAGAACGCTTAAATGTTGATGACAATTAAAGTGATTAATCTTGAGTAGCCAATTTCGAATCATTAACCCCCCCCTTAAAATATTACACAAACACAAAATTCAAGACTTCTTCATTGTTATATATTAAATTATAAAAATACTTTTTATAATATTAACTACATTAAATAAATTAGATATACAAGGTGATTTTAAATATTGTATAATGAATTGAATATCTCGAAAAATATAAAAAACATTGAAAAATAATTCAGATAAAAATTATACAGTCTAAAGGGATGCAAATATTAGTAAAGTTAATTTTCGAAAAAATCAATTTTTTTAAGGTCATATAAACGTACAGTCATTTTTTTAATGGAATTTATAATTTTTTTTTTACACTATGATTCCTCTCATTATTCCACATATAAAAGTTAAGGTAAAGTTATCGGAAAATCAATACTTTATATAATACTTATGAGATATATATTTTACATTTCTATGTTGGCACAGTTTGACATAAAATGTTAAATATCTTGTAAAGACGTAAACTATTAATTTTTTGATAATTGTACCTTAATACTTTTCTAAACAGAGTTATGAGATAAATCACTCAATTAGTGTAAAGAAAACACATAGTTGCTTCAAAAAGAAATACGTAGACAAAGCGATACTTTTTTAAATTATGCCCGCATTATTTATATATATATTAACGAACTTTATATTAGTTTGCATTATACGATGAATCAGATCAAATAAAATTTTTAACACTTCTGCAAAAGTTTCAGCGCTCTACATAATTATTTTGATAATACAAATAAAATTATTTTCAGATCCATAGTTAGATAAACTTTTAGATATTTCAGCAAAATCGTTCTTTCCGTATATTAGTTGCAGCTCTCGAGATGCTCTTGGAGATGCAATTTCAGAGCGTCTTTCAATAAAGCGTCTATCCTTTTTTTCTCTTCGCAGCACAACATTTTCTTGTTCATGAAATGCTCCATTCGTTTGAGTGACCTCAAGTCCTCCTCCCCTTCGCGGGGCGTGTTGGGTTACGCGTCGTTCCTCTAGATGCGCACTCTCGACGATTATTCGTAATACGAGTACGATGGTACCGACAGAGATGAAGAAGTTCTTGTCGACATAGTAACCGCTGTGTCAACGACCAGCGATTTAATCATCGCGCACTCAATAAGTAACATATAGAGATTCCGTGTTTTGTGTAGCAAAGAAAGTGTTCTTTCGACTCAATTACAACATCAACTATTTATCATTCTGGCTTTCAAAAGATAACAATTTAAATGTTTATTTTAATCGTATTGAATCTTCGAGTAGATCTAACTGGTTACACATTAAGTTATCACATGGAAATTTTTTGCTAAAATAAAAGTATCTAAAAATTTAGTTCGATCTGATGATTTTATTAGATCACAACTAAATTACATATGTAGAACGCTCAAGCATGCTGCAAAAATGTTTAACATTCCAACAATCAGCTTTAGCGTCCTATATACTTATTGATCTCTCTAACAAAATTATTTTCAGATCTCTATCCAGCTGCTTTTTAAATGCTTTAGCAAAACCGTTCTTTCCATATATAAATATGTAAATTTCGCGTTCAAGTCATCACATATATCTTATCGCTACAACGACGATTCCTTTAATATCGAAAATCTTAAAATAATTAAAAATCTATATTAAAAAATAGGTTAATGATTAAAGATTTAATTCTAAAGAAAATATAATAATAAAAATTTGACTTTTTATCATATATTTAATTCGATAATTTCATGCCTTGTAATAACAAAAATTATATGGGGTTTAATAATTCAGGAGATACATATCGAAAAACGACCTTCTGAATCTATTTCGATAGCATTAAAATCTCTCGCTACACGAGTGACCCGCCGAATTAGGTTGATTTTCGCAATTTGCATGGAATCTATAAACCGCAAATCTATTGTCATCGATTATGGTATCTATAATAATCTATTGTATAATATTTTTCGCGGCACAAAAAAAAAACAAAAATTTAATTATACCCAAAAAGCTATTGACAATCAATATACTGGATAATCACGATAACATAGAATCTGTTTCATTAAGCAAATTATTAATCTAATGAAATTGATGATTTTTTAAATTGGATAACGTTCCAATTTTTATCCGCATTTTCTTCTCTTTAGGCGATTTATTATTTTTTTTTTACTTTTAAAACAAATTAACGTACTAAATGGCGTTATATCGAATCCTTTATTACGCGACTTGCACAAAAAAATAAAATTACGACCTGTTTAAATTCTATTAACAAAGAATTATATACAAATGTCAAATAAAAATGGTTTAAGTATTTTTAATTAAAAGAAATTATAAAATTAGATCACAGTATGTAGATTATTAAAAAAAAAATTGATCAATTATATTTTTTTCGTAGTTCATCCCCTCGAAAAGATAAATAGCACAACAAATTGACTCTCCCCCTTCAAACGAGTTTACTGTATCCGTTATTATCTTAATTGATTAAGATATTGATTAATCTTGATTGACCAACAAATTATTGGTGCTATTGCTTTCTCGCATAGTCAATTAAGAAATCGATCATAAGTGGAACGCCCGTACGGAGCTAATTATGATATAAAACGAGGAAGTTTCAAGAACGGAAACTTAAAAGGAATGCCTCTAAATTTAATTAATTTTTTTCTAATTATTTTACTAACTTATTATTCAAACTATTTCATCAAAAATAGTAATTTTAATTATTATACCTAATATTAGTTACTATAATAAAAATTTTATCATTTTTATCGTTTAAATCACGATAAAAAAAATTAAACAATTATTTTTAAAAAGTATCCACTTAATTATAATATATTTCTATATATTTCTTTTAACTATAATATATTTCTAAAAATACTTATGGTATATAATCATAATTAAGATTATTTAAGATCGATTAGCGAATATATGTCTAACGCGCAATTAACGTCTGTTCAAATTTTATGTTTTCAGAAACATTGCACTGATATTACAGTTTTTCTCGTGCAACTTCGAGCAGAGAACGATTTGGAGAAGTCTTCGTGGAGGTTCTGTCAAGAGTGTTTTTGCGACTCATTGTTAGCCTTCTCCTTCTCCTCCTCTTTCTACTCTCAGTCGCTTGCGTGGGTCTCCTGATCGAGAATCGAAAACGAAGAAAAGTCGTCGAAAGAAGCGAGGTAGAGAGCAGCCTGAGAAAAGACCTGCTTGGCAGTTCACTTAAACAAAGACAGACCGATTTCCGACACCTCTACCCTCTCGGCTTCTTTCGCACGTGAACTTCTCTCCTTCGTTCGCGTGGGTCTCGACATGAGCTCCTGCAGTTTCTGTAAAATTTTTTCAAAAAGTACTTCAATCGGAAGTATTTCTCCATTATTAATTAATCCATATTATACTGATGGATTATTTATTCATAAGTGCTCCAAGAAGAATTCAAGTTTTTTCAAGAAAAATTATTCTTCCTTCGAGAAACAAAAGTTGATTTAAAAGAACTGGATTAATATTATTACAATCTACAATATAATGAAAAAAAAAAAAAAAAACATATTTTTCTAGCTTATACTTTACTGATCATCGGCATCTCGTGGTTTAACCTTGCAACATATCGACGATTTTCAAGCATCTAAGATGACCACGAGCCTAGATAAGACCCGAAGCTTTCCTCGTATCTATAGTCATCCGAACGTTATCCGAACGGTACCCGAAATGTTATCCGAATAATTTGAGTCATTTGCTTGCTGGGAATACCAGTGGACCAAATCAGCGCCGTTAGAGTTCCTTCGGAACTACCTGGTTCCGCAAATATCCAGAGGCCTGCGCCTTGTTTCCCAGGCCGTCATCGACAGCCTTTCCTGCTATGGGATACGCAGTCAGAGAGAAACAGAAAATGGAGAGAGAGAGAGAGAGAGAGCTGCCCCCCTTCTCTCTCTCTCTCTCTCTCTCTCTCGCTCTTATTTGCTTCTCTCTCTCAGCCGACACCCCGGACTAGTGTCCCGGACTATCCTTCCGTGGCTGCTCTCGGCTCGACTCGGCTCGCCGCCACCTCCGCGACGCACAGCTGGCGCAGGAGAGAATCAGCGTCGTCGGCTCTGTGGCCACCAGACGCGCGCCTGGAGAACGACGAAGGATGATGCGCAGCTGCGACGGATGAAGACAAAGTGGGGAAGGTCGAAGAAGAGCCTTAGCCTCCGTGGAAAACAGCAGAGGTGATATTCTTGCACAGCAGGGGCAGGCAAAGCAAGCAGAAAACAAGGCATTGCCACAACCTCAAAGAATTTGTTTCCTAATGCGCATCATTTTCTTCGTATAACTTCACATACGTGAACAAACATTTCGCCTTTCATTATATAAATTATTGCTCGAGCAAACTCCAACGATTAGCGAAGCGAGACGTAATTACGAACAGATGAGTCGGACTTAATAATTTAAATTGAAATTGATTTTATTTAATCTGTACCCCAATCTATCTTTGCAAGTAATTAAGAAGAGGACATGGTCTAATGTCTCTACGTTTCCAATAAATTGCGAGATTATAAATGTAATTATTTTTGCAAATGCGAGTTTATTGAGACAAGAAAAAAGTAGTATCGTACCGTTTCTCAAATATTCACGTTTGTTGACGCCCGGGTAGCAACGAGAAAGGCGAAGCAGAGAGATGAGACATGCTCTCTCGTCGAGGGGGGAATAAAGGATCGACCGTGAGTCGAAGCGTCGACCAACGCAATGCATCCTTCTCTCATCCTTTCTACGATGCTCGCATGATAGTTTCACATGTTAAGATGATTAACTATAACGATTACGCACAGAAATGATAATATTTCGCGCTACGACACGCGTCTACGGTTCCGTCATAATTTACCTCGATATGTATTTAACTTGAACACGCGCGTGATGTCATATTTTTATCACATAACCGAGAAATTCTTATTCTTATAGTTAATGCCATATCTACTTTGACGACAGTTCGTGCACCTGCGGTGAAAATATGCAGCTGCGACACTGCATCATTGCACCATCCGAATAAATTTTATAAGGACAATTATTTGACTAGACATTCTTTTTGTTCGTTTTACGAGCGCAAAATATTTTGTAAGAATTATCACTTCTTTTAAGAAATAAAATTAATGTCAACTTTTTCTTTTTCAAACTTTTCCCCGATCTTTTTCTTTTTTTCCGCTTTCTTTTTGTGTAAGATTTTTTGCCCTAAAATTGGACAAAAGATGAAACAGAAAATGTAAAGAAACAGAAGGAAACAAAATAGTACCTGTTGATATACATTTTATAATAAATAACAATATTGAAACCATAAAACAGGGCCTCTGTTAGAGTTCGGTTCTCATTTTATTTTCCAAGATTCCCTTGTTGACTTTTCTTTTTTTTTCTTTCAAAATTCTTTTCTTTTTTTTTCTCTCTCTAGACAACTGAAGGAAGAAAAAAAAGAAAAGAACTTGGAAAGAAAAAAAAACCAGAACAATTAGGAAATTTTAGAATAATAAAATAAAAACTAAATTCAAACAAAATATGTGTTTTACCGATTCAATATAGGACGTATGTATATTATACACATACAATGTCATCAATACATCATCTATTACCACACCAATATTTTACGCACACATAAATCGTAAAACCATATAGTACAGATTAGATGCCTAAATATAATTCCATAAACTTTTTTTTCTTCGTGTATCTAGTAGTAAACCATCTGTAGCAACCAATTTCGTAAGTACAGATTACTTTTATATCAAACAAATATTGTCATGACTTGATACCTCTAGACGTCATACTGGACTAAAAAATGATAAAGATCTCAATTTTAAAACTTTTTGTCTCGGTATAAATTCTATGCTTCAGACTAGTATTAATGCATACACTTCAATTTTGGAGAATTTTCAAATCTGTAAAAATAATATATAAAATTATTGCGTTTAATCGATAAAATAGACAATTTTAAAATCCCCTTAAAGGAATAAAAAAGGATCAATATGAATCAACAAAAAAAAACTTAAGAAAAAAGATCAATTTAAGATATCGAAGAGATAAATGGAAAGATAAAATGTTCTCCTTTCACAAACACAAAGTTAAAGTTTTCGTCTTAAAAACACTACAAAAATTTTATTTATGTCATTTTTTATTTATTTTTAATGCAATTAATAAAACATAATATTTCTATTTTTGTTTTTATTTAATGCTCCTCTTTGACTTTAGTTAGAAAAAATTTTTTAAAAGTAACCGGGGAAATTTCAGAGAATTTTTTTTGTTTTGACAATCTTGTAAAAAAATTTCTATTCACTATGTATAATTTAAAAACAACTATTTTATCCGTCTTAATTAACTGGCGTGTTAATGCTTATACAATTACAATTCACGCAGATATATCCATGTATTTTCTCTAACATATATTCATATACATATACTAACGTGTTACCAACATGCAAATACTTATATTACCAACAATTTGCAAATGAATAACTTCATTTTACGTTACATAGTAACTTGCACTTGTAAAAATTACATTCAAGAGCATTAAATAAATTATATTTTATTTTTTCTCTTTTTCTGTACAAAACTTTCCATTTTTTTAAAGTTCCATCTCTTGATAGCTTTATTTTCAAAGATTTACAGCAGAACAGCTAAATATCTTTATTTATTCAAAGAAATCATGTTTTATTTGAGTCTTTTTCTCAATTTAACGAATAATAAAAGAATCCTAAATAATTATACGAAAACTTTTCGTTAAATACTGATTGTCACTAATTTTGCGAATCAAAATATATAAACTATTCGGTTAATGAATATAATATTTATATAATAAAAATGACAAAATAAACCTTACAATTGTAAATCTAAAAAATCTGAGAATTATTTAAATAACATAGAAAACAAAGAAAGACTTTTTAAAATTTTCTAAAGGCAACGTTTTTAATTATTTATTGTACACTCTATTTCAAGAATTAAATAATTATTAAAATCATAATTTAAATTCGAAATGTTTTTTATGCAATAATTTAATATGCTTCATCATCTTACACAAAGAGAAAAAAATTAAACCAATTTAATATAAATATAGCATTTGCTCTCTATTTGCTTAGATAAGTAATGTAAAAACGGACTGAACACATAAATATTTCTTTTCTAAGAAAATTGTCTTTTCATCAGAAAGTAAAGATGACTCACAAACATGATAGATAAGCAGACAATAAAAATAATTTCAGATAAAAACACTTGTAAACCAAGCAGTAAATTAAAAAAAAATATTTAACAAAAGTTTACCCTTCTATTCCAAAAAACTAAAGTACTTTTTGCTTCCCTAACATGGGTTTGCATTCGTAGATCTCTTCCATAGAGGTTCCAATGCTTTTTCGAAGGCTTTATTGGACCGCTCATTACGAACAGAAGGATGATATCTTTGGTACACACGGATGCGTTAGGTGGTTCACCCCTTTCTCTCTCTTTTTCTCTCTCTCTTTATCTTTCTTTCTCTTAAGAGACAAGTATACCACTCACGTGGTTCCTCTGCTCCCCCCTTTCTCTTTTCGCCTGCTCTTCCTCTCATCGTCGTTGGCGAAAGAGCACGAAAGAGAGAAATAGATGAAGAGAGAGACGAACCGCGCGGTTAAGAGAGGAGAGGGGAGACACCCTTCTTGAGGTGGGGTCTCGGCTACCCCGCTGCTACCGCTTCGTCGGGATCAATACCCACCACCCCGACCAAAGTCCAAGCCACCCTCTCTCTTTGCCTGCGCGCCCACTCTGTCTGCCTGCCAAACCTGCCAAGTCGCGCGCTCGAGTCTCCAGAGAAGATTTCTACGAGCGCCGGCCTCTTCAGCCTTGCGCTTCTGCGATCTGGTCAATATATCTGTAAGGATCGCTCATTCACGATTCAGGTCAAATAAGTCAATCCGTTCAGTCTTTTTAAACTGGTTCCGAACTAAACACTCCGCCCACATCGTGTCGCCGACACGACGCGGCATCGACGTTAACCTCGACCTGTTGCTCACATGATGGAAAAAAATCCACTTATTGTTAGCGACTTAGGTTTAGTCGAACAATAGTGAGAATACATCATTTTTGTAAGTTGTTCGTACATCAACCAATACGTGCGCTCTCGAAAGCCTAGTTTCACTCCGGATTATTTACACAGCGATAGGGGATAGAACATGTGTTGGTCTCTAAGATCCTTAATATCGTCGACAAATAAGTACTCATGCTATAGTTTTACTTTGTATAACTGTATCACAATAAAATGTGCACTACACACACACACACACACAGAAAAAAATATCATTCTATTACTAAGAAAAGTGATTGCTCACTTTATTTTCTTTCTTGTAAGTAACGATTTAAGAGCGCGATTTCACACCTTGATAGAAAAACAGAAAGCGAAAAAGCAGCAGCCAACCAGAACTTACGCTTGGTAGTCAATAATTTTGGCTTTGTGTGATGCTACTTACTATTAATGCGAGTTCTGATTGACCACTGCTTTTCCGCTTTCTGCTTTTCCGTCAAGGTGTGAACGCGTCCTAATGGTTATCTTTAACAAAGAATATTTTCTTGATTATGATTTTAAAATACATTTATTACAAATTTTAGAAAAACTCATTATTGCACTGAAAGAAAAGATTGGCTGCTGCAGCAAATTAAATGTTAAATATGGCATAGCACTTTAAAATTAGCTGCAGCCGATTTTTTTTTACGTTAGCCAATCGAAATCCTATACTGACATTGCGGATAAGTTAACATAACTAAAAATTGACTGCAGCAACCAAAAATTGGCTACTGCAGCCAATTTTAAAATGCTATGCTATATTTACCATCTAATTTCCTACAATAGCCAATCTTTTCTTTCAGTGTGTGTATGGAAAACAAGAATTTATCTTCTTTTAAAGAATATTATAAAATTGATCGGAGAAGTGACTTTATATTATAAGCAAATAGAATTTACTTTAATTTAATAATATTGAGATATTAAACTTACTAGGATGCAGAATAAATCTGACGCTTATGATGAACTTATAATAGATTTGCGAATATGAGAACTTCTAAAATACTATTAACAACAAGTAATTATTGCTTTCGTTGTATAGTATATATATTTTTCTGTGTGTAAGCTCATCTCTAATCATATAATTAAAATAAATAAATATTCGACCAATATTTCCGTTAGGTTAGGCACAAAATTAAAATTTAATTTTAATTGTAATTTATATAATATTTGTATCATTTAAAATGCATAATGAATGGAGACTCAAAATTGCGATTTAAATGCATGGAGAAGAAACGTAATATTATGATAAAGCACCAATTATGCTGCATTTACGTATTTACCCATCGGCATTGAATGAATTTATGATCCTTCTCTCTCCTCTCTCTCTCTCTCTCTCTCTCGATTCCTACAATAAAACACCATTCGAAAAATCCGCGAACACTCCACTGGATTTCTAATGAAATCTATTTAGAATGAGAATCGTAAAGAAGAGAATCTGGTTTCACATTCGGGTTTGACGAGTAACAGACGAGGCTGTACCTTTCGTGAACGCATGAAATGCAGTAGTGAACGCATGAAATGTACCAAGCTCTAATACAGAAAATTGTGCAAACAATATTGATTTAAATCCTTCAATTTGAGGAACGCTCGATTTCGCCGCGATTCTGAACTTTCTAAAGTGCGTTCGATTTTGCTGATGAAAGTCAAACAAATAATTTCAATAACAAGCGGAACATCGTAATATTCTATATTAACTTTCTTGGATAAACATAATGACTCTTCTTTTTATCTCAAAGAAAGATACAAGATAATAAATTACATAATTATACTTGTTAAGATATAAACAATAAATGTTTAAACAATGTGTCACAGATAGTAATGATATCGACACAACACTGCGTCGATAAACGAAGAACTCGAAGATCTCGAAATAGCATTTTGTACGCGTTCGCCATGATCTCGGTTCGCTTCGGAAAACCAGCTCTATCCAGCTCTCGTTATAGGCGGCAGCGGCGAGACGCAAGAGGGGTTAGAGTCCGTTCGGAGGGCGACGAAATTGCGAAGGGGATTGCCGGAGGGGGTGAGCAAGAGTGAGATAGAAGAGGGGCTGGAGGGTGAGTTGATACGAGGGTGGCGACGATGCTCTGGTCGTGACGGTGGATGGCGGTGTTGGTGATAGTGGTGGTGATAGTGGTGGTGATGGTGATGGTGGCTTTGGCAGTACACGATGGACGGTTACTGGCCGCTGGGCCTCTGGATCATACAAGCCGAATGACGTCACTCTCCGGCGTTACCAGGATACCAGGGTTCGGAAGGCAAAGAAGACGCTCCATTGCCGCGCAGCGGGCTTTCGGATCTCCGCGCAATTAAATCATGATTGGAACTTACGACATTTCGTAATTTGACAATGATAATACGAAGAATTCTAAATCAAACAAATGCCTAAAATCTGACAAAAGTCAAAACAGGGAAATTTTTGTAACCCAAGTTTAGCGTCTGATTTATTCTGAGAATTAATTTCTTAACTTTAATAGCCGATAAGATTTGTTCGAATCGATCAATAGTATATTTTAAATAAACGAAAGTAAAATTAGAATTTTTAATAATGTACGAAATAATAGTTAGTTGGTTTTATATCTATCTTCTCCTAGAGAATTTTTAAAGTCTACGCCTATGGCCTACTCCAAACACTCAACATTAGAAACAATGGTTACAAATAGATAGGTACCTAAGGATATGGGTACCATAGAATTCTGATAGAATAAACAAGAAAGAAAATAGAAAATGACTTTCGATTTTAACTATTTTCCATTTTCGATTATTACAGATAAATTCAATGTTTTACAAAAAGCAAGACACACACAGATATTCTATTTCATACTTTAAAATTATATACTATTTCTTTTAATATTGCATATAGGTAATATTTTTGCGCTTAAAAGTAAAATTTTTATTTCGAAAAAATCCAATAGAATTTTCTACTTAAAAATTTTATAACAATAAAAGTGAAATAAAGATCAAATTCGACACTAAGACTCCTATTAATTTAAATAATACTAAAGAACGCCTAATTCAAACAATAAATATAACAATAAAAAAAAAACAGTCGTTTATCATTCGGATAAGCACATCGAATTTCTTAAATTTATTTTATGCGCAGTCTATTCTTGTGATTAGTTTTATAGAAAGACTCGAGTCTGCAGACAGACTACCGCCAGTCGAAAAATGCAAGGTCAAATGACCTTGAAGGTGATAGAAACACTTTTCTCATAGCAGGAGAAAAGAGTGCGAGGCAGAAGTCTTTCTCCTCTCTTCCGCTATAGCGGTACCATTACGCACACTCTTTTGAACGTCCACATATAAAGAGAAGCATACGGCTGTGCGTGTGTTCATATGAAAAGGGGACGCACGCTATACGAAAACACATAGTCATCATTCCCATCACCGACATGTGGCTGTGGTCCTTCCTTGCCGAGAAACTTGTGAACAAAGACTTTTCCTTTTTCTTCAAGGTCTTTCTTTGAGTGCTCGACTGCTTGCCGCAAATTCCGTCAAATATGGATTTGAACACGAGAAATGTAGAAGTAAGAAAGTCCTTGGATTCGTTCGGTGGATTCCGTTCTTTTCTTTTATATCATAATGTCCAGGCGAAAAATTTTTTTGAACATAATAAATATCAAGAAATAGAAAGTAATTTTATTGTTACCTACGTAATATTTATATCGATATTAATAAAAAGCAACCATTAGCCTTTACTTTCAGCGCTTTGCCATACCTGACCATGCAAGTTTTAGATGGCATAATTTCCTAGCTTTAAGTGATTATAATACAAAAACTATTATAGCCTCGACATTTTGGTATTAGAATTTAATCTCTTCGAATAAAAATAACTTCGAAAATCTGCCATTAGCAGGTGATGCGTTAGGTCTGAAATATCCTGTATATGTGCACTTTTAATCTGTCATTAAGCTAAGATCTCTTAAGAGAATTCTAAAGTGAAGCCCGAATTCCAACAAAGTTACCAGAGGTCACCGTTTTTCCAATCGCATCGACATATCTTCATCTTCATATCTACCACCACACGAATATCTCACGCAACCATACGATATACGCAGTCGCACGTTCGTATCAATTTTTGTATAACAAATTCGTCGTGATAGAGCGTCTAAATCTAATTTTAAGAACTCAACGTTATTTATTCATGTAAACTACGTGTCTGTGGAAATTACTATTTCATAAGTACAGGTCGCAAAACTTTCGTATCAAGCAAATGTTGTCACGATTTAACAGCTTGAGACGTCATGTTACACTAAGAAATGATAAAAAAATCTATCAATTTCAAAATTTTTCGTCATTCTCAGCATAAATGCATAATCTCAGCATAATCCCCACCTCACAGACGCATATTAATGTATATACTTTAATCTTGGAAAAGGATTTTCTCTGAAAGAGAAAAAAGTATATGTTATACAAAAATTATATAATTTAGCCGTTAGGTAACAGACGACGTTAGGATTCCCTTAAGCTCAACTTAAGTTAATGAAATACTTTTCTCGCCAATAAAGCGTGTGATGCTACTGTTGAGAAGCGTTTATGAGAAAATGTTAAATATCGACGAATGCAGAAATAGAAAGACGCGCATAGAATAGGGCCGTGAAGTCGAAGGGCTGGATAAATCGAGCCCTTCAAATCGGTACCGGAGTGGTTGGTCTCCGGCAAGCGATGACTGCACGTAACGACCCTAGCGGTACCGTTTCTATGGTACCGTTCGTGGGGATTAACGCCCCTCTTGCGCGTCGCAGGAGCTCTACTTTCATCCGACAGCGGCGGTGGCTGGCTGTTGCTGTCGCTGCTGCTGCTGCTGCTGCTGCTGCTGCTGCCTTCGCCGCCGCCGCTGCGGGGTGAGACCAGCCTTGGCCTGGGACCATGGAAACTGGATAGCCTTCTCCGTGAAGCACGCGCGCGCATATACATATTGGTCGATCGCGTATTATAATTATCTCAAGTCTCGGTTACGTGGCACTCCAAGAGGCACTCGGAAAAACGCTTGTCGATCCATCGTTCAAAGAATAAATCGCGTATGGCGTATGACTCTTCTAGAAGTTATCTTGGATAACAGTATTCAGTTACCCATAAAGCTAATAAAATATCATCAATATAAAAATTCTATGGAACGTTTTTAATATGATAAGAGAGAGAATCAAGAAGAAGGTGGCAAGCATATAAAAAAAAAAAAAACCAGTTTTCAGAAGAATGCGTTTTATATATAAATATAGAAACGCGCTTTAGATAAAACGGTTCTTTCTAAATAGCTTTATGAAACTTTCGAAATTCAATCAGTGAATCATTGCGAAGTAGTAAAGAGAAGTGTTTATAATAAAACGATAAAAGGCAACGGTAAAATTTTATCAATAGTAACGACACGATATGTACATATCTAGATGCCAGATGAAGAAAAGCCACTTTATTTAATTTTAAATATATATTTAAGAAAGTCAATATAGATAATAGATAGACAGTCAATAGATAATAATTCTAAATCCTAGTAAATAATATTTGTATACTTATGCATTATTTTAGAAAGTTTGAGAAAAGTAAAATCCCCTTCGTTCAACAAATACTTTACCATGTCTTTCAACATTCAAATTCTTTCGCAAGCAATATTTCGTAATCAATGGCGCACAGTTTAACATTCAGATGAATACGATCTCTTGTTTTGTGTAAAGAATTCGGATTTTGGATTTAAGTTTCTACAAAACAATTGAATCTGCTAAAGTAATAACACAAAAGCGATAAAACATTACGATTATTTTATGATTGTGTATCACAGGCTTGGTTCATGATTATGCCAATTGGCACTATATAAGCTGTTCGAGGAACTGTCTTATAATTTAATTTAGCAGAGTCATTTTCTTATATATCGATATAGAAGGCAACAATTCAAAACACCATAATGCATCACTTTCAATAGGAATTTTTCTTTTACGCCTTTGTACGATTTTATTATTTATTACTGTTGACTAGACAATTTTTTTCATAAAACGTATAAATATTATTTATTAGGATTTAGAATTATTATCTATTGTCTATCTATTATCTATTGACTTTCCTAAATATATATTTGAAATTAAATAAAGCCGCTTTTCTTCGACATCTATATATGTACAACTTTCAAAAATAATGCATAAGTATACTAAGAAAAAGAACAAAATTTATGGGGTAGAGGATTCTGTTGAGTTTTCCCCCGGAATAGAACACAACTAAACTATAAAATGCCTATATAAAAAAGATACAATATATAACATTTTAGAATATAAAGTAGAATCTTACTATTATAAAGATACTTTTGTAAAGTATTAAATTTATAGCTTTAAGAATCAAAAATAGACACTAATAAAAATCTAAAATTATTTTCAGTTTTTATTCTCATTCATTCTACCAAGTTTTCGGTATATTAGAAATGTTCAATTACTACTTATTATTGTGGATACATGTATGTAGTAACAAAAGTGTATAATTATAGAGGAGATCAGATAAATTTAATCCAGGAAGTTGTTTATTGCGTACGCAAGAGCTTTTGACTGACTCAGGTGCAATGCTATATATTTTTTGTCAATGTATCGATGTGTAAACACAAAGATCGAGGTAACGTCTTGATAGCGATAACATCTTCATAGATGCAGTACTGCTCAACTGCGAGGTTACGCCTGGCGTCATCAACAGCATATTGTCGCTGTTTAACCTTCGTGTCATCGAAGCATTGATACCGTGACTACGGTAACTGACAAAATTACTTATTTTCCCGTCTGTTCGAATGATATCTTCTGCAGGCACTAAGTATATATTTTTTTAGGAGAAAAACACATTTCACATGTTTGTGTTCAAAAATAGATGTTCTCCAACGGACAACTCAATGGTACTAATAAAAAGTATTACACCCAGAAATAAATTTCTTCGATTCAAAGAAATGTTTCTTTGCTATACGGTTAAAGAAAAAAATTTCTTTAATTTGAACATTATTTTCATTTTTTTTATTTAAATATTATTTTCTGAAATCAAATAAAAAAACTTATTTGATTTAAAGAAATTATGTTCAAATCAAAGAAATTTTTTTTAACCGTATAGCAAAGAAATATTTCTTTGAATCGAAGAAACCTTTCTTTGAATGTATAACTTTACAGCAGAATTATCATTTCTTTGTTTCAAGAGAATTATTGTAACTTTCTTCTTAAATGTTTATTAATTACGACAGTTAAAATAGTGGAAAACAAAAAAAAAATTCATACAAAATGAACGACGTATCTTTTTGAAATATATTACTATTAAAATAGTAAAAAAACAATTTAATGAATGCAGATGATAGAAAGTTTTTCTTCGAAAGATATATAAGTGAATTTTCCAAATTTATGATATAATTTCTGATGTAATTAAATTTTTCAAATTATAACACAATTTTAAATTTAAAACACACAATGGAAAATAAGAGAGAAACAATTCCATTAAAGTAACAGGTGTAACTAATTTTAAATACACTTGTACTTCCAAATAATTTTAAAACTTTCAAAAAAAAAATTAGTGAACCTTATTTGTCACAAAAAAACGTATAATTGAACTGATTAATTTCCTTTTAATGTGGTTTAGATGATAAATAAAAGACAAGAACGTGGAAAAAGGGTGAGATATTTGTGACAGAAATACGGAAAATGGATATACCACGCACACTATCTTGTAGATAAACGGAGATTGAAGAAGGAGAGGACGCGTTGCAGAAATAGTCATCCTGTTATCGACACCACCGTTTGCTTATCGTTCCACGGTCAATATTTCGCTCCCTCCGGCTTCTTTTTTTCTACAACGTCTTCACCTCACCTCTCTTTCTCTATCCCGATTCTCGACGTAGTTAGCGTGCGTTTGCGCGTCCGTTAGTAAGCTCGCCACTTATTCCAACTTTATCAGCCGATAACGCCAATATCTCGGCCACCATCAAACAGTGATTACAGGGAAAGGAAGTATTATTCGCTATATTGCAGAAATATTTTCTTATGTACAAAATTATAGCACAGCCGATTATTAACGTGTCCCCGATGGTGTCAAAATTGCGCGAATTCTCGTAATGTTTCGAAACGAAAAAAAATCAATATCAAAATATGAATTTAAAAAATCATTTATAATCGAATTCTTCTGAATTTTTAGAAATTCTATCGTGCAAATAATATTAAGAAAATATATATGATATCTCTTTATAAAGTATTGATATTTTATTAAGAAACTTTTTTGCGAGAGATGTTTAGAGAACGATTATTTAACTTTTATTTAGCTTGAGAAATAAGGACGATTGGAAGTACAATAATTATTAAAGAAGATGTTTTAGTCGAGAAATATTTCGTTACCTTCTACTCTTTCATTCTCGATTTTGGTTAACGCGATTAGTAATCAATAATTAATTAAACATATGGTACTCACCACTTAATACTCTTCTTTATAATGTTGTTAACTACTATCTTCAACGATTTTTTGGGTGATATGAAAGGTGGAGTGACAGTAGACATCTTTCGTTTCTCTGCCTCGCTCGTCGTGTTCTCTTCATACATCTTAAATTTACTTTTTTCGACAATGATACCCTCCTTGTTGGCGTTTACCACCGAGTTTTTGACCCATTCTACTATGTGATCCGCGCGATCAGTTGATAATGCAGAATCGTTAGCAAGCTGTTCTTCAATAAGTTCGCCAAACGCGGTCGGTGAATGAACAATTCCGATGTTTGACCTCTCTTCCGTTTTGTTCGAGGATCCTCTCGAGTCATTTTTGTCTTCTGCGGCCGGAAAAGTAATACATTCCTTCGCAGTGTCAGCGGTATCATCTTTCGAAACATCTTCCTTCCTTACCGTTTGTTGATTTTTTTCATTATTCTCTTCGTCATTGTTTTCCGTATCATTAGCGCATCGAAGTATCTCCATCGCCAAATCTCCATGAACAACTTTTATGATCTCATTTAAGCTACTCTGTAGGGTGGTAGCATAAATAGTGTCATCCATCTTTGCTTCTGTAGAACTAGGTTCATTGGAATTGCTATCTTTGGTTTCAAATTTATTAGTTTCGGAATATTTATTAATCTCAGACTCGGTAGTCCCGGATTCGATCTTCTTGAGATTAGTTTCCTCTTTCAAATCCCCATTACAATCGGTTTTAGAAGTATTTTGCTGTTCGGAGTTATGCAAATCCGTATCTTCGATTTTCTCTTTTTCAGCAGTAGCATCTAAAGCTTGTTTAGAAGAAGATGGTTCGTCGATGTTTATTTGTTCATGATTTTCCTTATCAAAGGAAACTATTCTGTCGTCTGCTGTAGAAATTTCTGACATGTTGTTTTCTATTGATTTATTAATATTTTCCTCTATATTTTCTGCCATTGTTATTAAATATTCTTAAAAATCAATTTCTCTCAGAATCCAACATTTTGATTTCAATGATGAATGGTGATCTTTTAGTATTTTAGAAGATACGTTGTTACCATCTGAGTCTTTTTGGCCATCTCTCTCTTTCTCTATCTTTCTCTCTTTCTTTCTTGCGTGGAAAATATCCTCTTATATTCTTCACAATTTCCTCTTCCTCTTTGATTTGTTCCTAAAATAATAAAACAAAATAAATATTTTAAAATTATTATTTACAAAATATACATACTTAAAATAAGATTATAATTTTATTTTTAATTATCACATATATATTGGTATTATTATTATATATTATAGTGTCAACATAATTTTAATATATATATATATTATTATAAAAATATTACACAATATGACTCATTTACTATAACATAAAAATTTACATAACATAAAATTATTATTTCTTAATTCCTTATAAAAAAGGAATATAAACATAAAAAAAAAGAAAAAACATTTTAAAGATACATACTTTTATTCTTCGACAATCATTCACTTCTTATATAAAAATTGCATTTCAAAATGAATATTACAAAATTTTAATGATTCAAAATATCAAACTTATTTTCGAAAAACGTTTTTTTTTTATTATTCTTGTAATAAATAATATATCTCTCAGTAATAATTCCGAGGGTAATTCTCGTCGACAAGAAAAATTCCTACATCGTCGAGCGAGTATTGTGAGGTTAGGAAGAGCCGTGTATTATGCAAGACACAATTTACCGCTTAATTTCATGTAAATGCAAATGTTACTTCTCATTTTCGCATGAAGTTAGCCGTATATGGATTCTCTGTCTTTCCCCCCAGCCCCGCCTTCGTACAATTGCGAACAATTGCGAATGCAATAATTATCGCGCAACGACATTCCAACATTCAACAACTACGCATGACCCTTTAATAAGCATCCATAACATGTTTTAATAGACTATTGTAAATAATTCTTGCGTGAATTCCATCGAGATCCTCAAATACATATGTTTCTGCACAAATGATATCTTAGACAGATTGTCACCATTTCCACGGTGAAGGACAATAGCTTTCTTTTGATTCGTATTTACTCAAAAATACATGGAAATTCCAAGGACTTACATTTGTAAGGCTGCCGATGAATTATATATATATATTCTTCTGTCACTTTTATGCGAGTTAAGGATATTGTCGAACTCTAATGTGACTTTTTTCTACCTGAAATCTACAGAGTCTACAGGTCGTAAGATTTAATCTCCCACAGAGCTTGTCCCATCGGGCTGTAATGAGACACTGATCTGACTTGACTTGATTCTCCTTTCTTAAATCGGAGTCTCACTTTGCGGTGTCGAGGTCGATCTCGGATTAACGTCGCGACGCGCCACGGACGTTTATTAAGATCGCTGGGCGAATTTCATCTTGCGGACTGAATTAACATATCGCAATCGCAGCCATCTGAGCCGTCGCGGAGCGCGCGAACGCCTAACCTCCGAGGTAACCGGCGTCAACGGGGCTCGCGGGACTCGAGACGCGCTGCTGCGCGAAGACGCAAGGGGGGGAAGTTGCAGCAAGATAAGATCCTACGTACCTCGCACTACTGCTCGGTAGAGAAGAAGTTGGTTCCTTGGAGCTGCGGAAGGAACTTGTGCGCGACGTATCAGCAGCTGACGTCGGCCGACTGCGTCCCCGCGTCCGTGGGAAACGGACGATGACGACAGCTCGGATTCGCGTTGGAAATGGCAGCGAAGCACAGCGGAACGAACGAACTATCGCCGGACTGTTCGCGACGGAACGACGTCGGACGTCGGACGTGGCGAGAGGGAGAAAGAGGGAGAGAGGGAGAAAGGGAGAGAGAGAGAGAGAGAGGGGGGGAAAGAGAGAGAGAGAAATGAAAGAGCGAGCGCAATTTCGACACGAAAAAAGATCCCGAAGAAACGCAAGAGCACGTAGAAACACAAACCCGCGTACCGGCGAGGATGGTGACCTTACTGAACTCTATCCAATCTAGAACCGCGAGGCGCTCACTGGCGCTTGCGAAACGTCACCCGAGAGAGACAACTTCAAGCGGTTATCGTTCTTTCTCTTTCTCGCGCGGTACAGTCCTTTGAGAAAGTTTAAGTCGCGTTTGGCGAAATATGCTCGGGATCGCGAAAATTGATTAAACTTTGACGGGGATTGTACAAAGCTTTCAATGCGCATGCTGTTCTCTTTCTCTCTCCTCCTCTCCCCTCTCTCTCTCTCTCTCTTTCTCTGCTGATTTTTCTGTTTGAAAATAATACGTGAGAGAGTACATTCCAGCATGAATAGGATTCATTGGGTGACTTATCAACTGCTGCTAACTGGAGCGAAATTGATCTTGTTACTTGAAATTTACGCAAATTCTACAACAGTTGGAACGAGATTGTTTCGATCATTTTGATCAGATCGAATTCTCATCTTTATATTATATTAATTAATATTTTTAATGTTTAATGTTTAACATTTTTTTATATTTAAATTTTAAATTTTTAAAATTCATATATATAAATTTACACTCGACGAAATTATAGAGGAACACACACACACACACAATCGATAGGTATATTTTTTATTCGATTTCCAATCTCAATTTATGTGTTTTTATCAAGAATTCCTTCGAATTGAGTATAAGTGTTCTTAAACTGAATTTAATATTAATATGTAAGATTACAAGAATACACAATAATGAGATCTGAAACTTTTAGAGAAATTTAATTATTGATCAATTAATAATAATAGATGATAATTATAATTATTTTTATAATAAGTATTAAAAGCACTGTTGCCCGATACTTGTAGTACTTAAAAAAAGTAATTAATTACTGTCTTACAATGTAATAAATTGGTATTAAATTTCTGTAAGGGAAGAGACTTACCGAAAATGGAACAGCAACAGCGTCTTTTTGATGAAGTTCATTTTCTGTAAAATCCGATACTTTAATGAAGTTTATTGAATGAAATTACTGATGAAATGACTGTATAGTTAAATTTATTTTTCCACAGAGTTTAGTTGCCACTTGTGTATAAATGGTTTTCGTTGTATCGTTCGCGATAATTATTGATGGATTTACACAATCATTTCGTGAAATATTTAATAAAATATTATTCGCATTCGATGTCTCGTTTTCGCAGCATGCTTCATTGATGATTTGCCGACATAACGATTGTTTTATTGTCACAGTAGTTTTCTATTCAAATTCGAGCTCGGTTTCGATTCCGAGGAAATTCTGGTTTGATTTTTATTGTTGTCAGGAAAATCATCAATGCATGGAACGATCGCGTAATGTGAATTCAATTCTTCGTTTCTGTGAATTTTCATGAATTTATGCAAATTTGTATGGATATCGCTACTATACTATACGTATAATGATGTTTGTTTTCGAGATCGATGAAACTGTCGTGTAACATGAAACGCGAGTTTATCTAAAATATCGTCCGTGTTCCATTTCGCGTTTAAAATCATCGATTCGACAATAATATAACGAAATAATACTGGTTGTTTTTATGAAACTTTTGTTGTATATATATGTCGTAAATTTGCCGGTAAATCGAAACTTGCTTAGGTAGAACACAAAATTGTAATAATATCGAAATTACATCAAGTAAGAATTATTCTATTTTGCACTTCAATAGAAAGATTACTATTATTTTAGAAAAAAAATCACAATCACATCAGTTATACTTATCTTATAGAAATTTAATATTAGTACTAGCCAATTAATCATTTACTTTGAGTATTACAAGTATCGTCTATGGTACTTTTAATACTCAAAATAAATAATTGATTGACTAGTCTAGTATTAAATTTCTATTAATTTTGATTCTATTATAATTTTGTGTTTTAAATCTAGGTGAAATCAAATACGAAACTTTAATAGAATTATGATAAAATCGAGATTTTCTTACAGAACTGGATTTGAAAAAAGATTGTATCAGATATCCATGCTTTGAATTAGAAGAATAATATAATAATTGAAGACATCGAACGCGTATTATCCTTGCGATTATCAGCAAAAACGTTGAAAATAGCGATAAATTAAGGTAAATGGCAGCGATAATCAGTCTAATTATCGTTTCTGATTGTATAGTGATATTTAGCAAAGCGTTACTTAGCATGCGCTTGCGAAAAGTCGATTTGGAAAAAACCTCGGGATGAGGAGAGACAACGCTCGAGATAATTTTATAGGAGAAACACGACATTGCGGTGTTCTCGTATATTTACAGATTATTTGTAATTCATAATCAATAGTAATCATATATCTATATATATAATATGTATATATCAACAAAATAATATTTTAGTCATTTTTACGTCGCTAATAAAATCTAAAGGCTAAACAGTCACAGGGTCTCGATCATCTAAAGTTGGTGACGTCTGCGTAGCCGCGGAATTATCATCACGTCCGCTTCTCTCTACCTAACAATAAATAAACAAACAAATACAAAATTTATACATTCCGCGCGCATTACTGCGCTAGTGAGGGTAATAATGATTAATATCATATGCCACAGTCGCAGTTAACGAGATAATCTCATAATCTTTTCATGCTCTGTAAATCAAGAATTAATTATATACGTCGCATTATAATATGTCATTAGCACCGTCTGGATTCAGATATGGAAAAATTAATGAAGCGTAAATTGATTAGAATGTCTAAAGAGAATTTTCTCCCGCAACTGACATTCACGTAATCCTTAAATCCTTATAAATTTTCCAAGCGCTAAAAGCCCTGAGACAATTGAAAGCACTAGCAACAGGAACAGGGAATAACAAATTGCAACACCTATCCAGAAACTGTGTATTTTCGTACACACGATTTTTGACAGACCTGTTATTTCCTGTATCTATTGCTTTCAATTGTGCTTTTCAATTGTGTTTCAAGGTTTAAAAGATATCATTTTCTCTAAAAACGCGTTAAGAACTCTCGAAGAAAGATGAAGAAGAAACATTGTTTTTATATATTATAACGCATAAAAATCTCTCGCGCTGCCGTACGTCGGTTATATGAGTTAATATAATCGGATTTTATATTAAATCAACCTTGACCCCAGGCTTCCGCAATTAAAACTTCCATTCTAATTGGGAACGAGGTAAGGGAGTAATTGCAGCCGACTGCGTCGCGCGTTCGAAGCAATTTTTTTTTTTTTACTACCAGCAAGTCTTATTCTCGCTGATAGTCCTTTGCATGGCAGCGCGGTATCGCCATACGAATGGCGAAACGGGGACAGAACAGTCGTTGTCTTTGCTTTTAACCGCGGTGTAATACTACGCAGTCTGTTGTCGTCGACCGGTTGTAGGTGTGTTAAAATTGCGGCTTCTTAACGGGGTCACGCCGCGGACACGCTAATAACCACGTATATTTCCGTTGAAATTAGAACGACCGATGCACCGCTGGATGATCGCCTCTGCGTTATCTGCGACCGTAGTAAATTGGACACAAAATTGCATCGTTTCTCTATCTCGCACAAACGGCTGCTGTTAGCAATATTTCAGCTCCGATTAAACCATGATGGTTAATACGTCTCTTTCTCTACATTGCAGCCGCGGTTGTCGGCTTTATAAATGTACAAAGG
>NW_017305800.1:350815-352094 GCF_001594115.1 Trachymyrmex septentrionalis | reverse complement strand
CTCTCTCTCTCTCTCTCTCTCTCTCTCTCTCTCTCTCTCTCTATGTGTCTGTGTGTATGTGTTTGTGAGAACGCGCGCGTGTGTAATTAATTCAATCATCGATGCTTACACAGTTATTGGCTCGCATAATTGAATAGTTGACAATTCTCTGATCATAGTCGCTTTCTCTGAATCGTAGCTCTAGTAGATATATAGCCAGAGAAAGAGAATTTTCTCTCCACGATCGTGAGCCATGTATTCCACGCTGTATTAAATGTTAGACAAACCGAATGATGCGGTTCATTTCTGCACTGAGACTCGAGCCGATGTTTTCAAAGAAATTTTTATCATTACGTCGTATGTAGTATTATATTTTCGTACACATAAACATTATCGTATTAAATATTTGAAATAACATAATTTTTAAATAAGAACGATATTATGAAATATCTGATGTTATTCCCGGCTTTATGCTCCATTTCACAATTGACTTATTTAGAAGTTTCTTATTGCTCAATTATGCGACATGACGTGATTTATTTTTACTTATTAACCCGAAATTCAAAATATTTACAGTGTCGTGGGATACACGTTTCACGAATGGGATCACGGAATTTCGTTGACAAACACTAATCCACATCGGAGACGCATAAATCCAGCATGAGAACTGCGCCAAATGCTGTGACGACTCACTGTGAGGAATTCTCCTCGTCGCGATGTTGAATATAATCAGATTCAACTCCGACAAAACGGTATCGCGCGCAATGGTGTTCCGTGTATTCATACATATGGGCACGTTGTTTCGTCCGGACGCGCGTGTATAATACATCGCGTATAAAATATCTTTTCTCTACCTATAAATGAACTACCTACAATGCTTTCGTCGTGGGCCCTCTTCGCTATTCTTCGTCCCCCGTCTGCTTTTTTAACTACCAAATAGCACCTATTTTCTCGTCACGTATTTCACACTACGCATTTTTTTTCCTTTTTTTCTTTTTCTTTTTTATCCGTGCGCTCCAATCCTTGCCATCTCAGATATTTTTTGTGGGAATTATATAACATGGGAAATATATCATAAGATACGTATTACATACATTTGTAACATATGAAAATTAGAAGGTCTGTCAAAAGTTATTGATATTTTTTTTTTGTGTGAAAGACGAATCGTTGTACAGTATTATATCTGTCGGATTGCAAAGGATCAATGCGCTCGATCAGTTTGTCGATGTGATGGCCGAGTTTACACCAGCAGCAGCACGGAGAAAACGGTTTTGCTGAAATATCTAAAAATTTAATTGAT
>NW_017305800.1:340824-350715 GCF_001594115.1 Trachymyrmex septentrionalis | reverse complement strand
GAGTTTACACCAGCAGCAGCACGGAGAAAACGGTTTTGCTGAAATATCCAAAAATTTAATCATACAGATCTGAAAATAATCTTGTTGGACTATCAAAATAAACTGGTTGCTAGAAACTTTTGCAGTATTGCTCATTATACTTCATAATTATTTTATGGTCCAACAAAATTATCTTTAAATCTGTATCTAGTTAAATTTTTAGAAATTTCGATAAAATTTCGTTTCTCTTCTGTGAGCAAATCTTCCGTCCTTTACATGGAATTTCATTCCATAATGCGAATAACGGTATTAAATAAGGACTATACATTTACGTAATAAACGACCGACTCTGCCATGATATTAAAGTGTGATTATTTTTGAAATAGTGTCTCTGATATATTATTGTCTTTGAGGTTTTCCGGTGCTCAAATGGAATTAACCACATGTATACATACATCTACACATATACAAATGATAAGTGAGTAAACTAGTCGTAATTAGTTGATCCTTTTTAAAACGTTTGCGATATTTTTAACCGGAACAAACTAGACAAAACCGCATTTAAAATAATTGTTTTCCATACTGCCACTTATAGCACGTCATACATAAAGGAATGATATAATAAAAGAATAAAAAATAGGACATAAAAATACAATCATGCAAAATTTGCAGATTTATCTCAAATTTTTCGATATAAATTCAGTTGACGTATGTGATTGCTTTTAAAACCGTAAATTTCTTCGCGCTATCGTGTGAAGTGTTACACAAAAGCGCGCATAATATTTGTTTTATATCAAAGTAAATATTGTCCGATTAAGAATTTTTTTTTTCATGAGTGCTTTATCGTAAGACAATACGAGAAGACAACGTTTGCGAGAATTACATTGGTAAATAGAAACAAAAACGCCGATCAAAATAAATATCAATGTAATTTTCCGTGAAACAGAAAATTGCATCGATAGATTTCTAGAATAGCGCATTTGCTGTAATATTCAACGTTTCGTAAAATTGAATGCAATGGAGAGTTTAACGAGATTTTATGACGGAAATTCAATGCGGAGAGTCAAACTGTCGGGGCACGGAGGCTTAAAATGCATCGTCGTTAATTGCGCAGATGGAAAATATGCTTGTGTAAACTCGGCTCGTAAGTCGTGAATATAAATATTTAATCGTGACGCACTAATTTCTACTACGCCAGGTCGGGAGACTAGTCGCCGTGATGAGCAAAAATAAAAATATTACATGAACATTTAGTATAGTTAACAGTAAGTTGGTAACAGACTGTACAAAATAACAACCAGAACGATAACAATCAGTAAGGAAAAGACATTGCACTAAGTAATACAAAACAATCGTATACAACTTTAAATATAAAACTGTACCTATAATGAAATATAAAACTGTACTATAATTTGATTATCATCAATCCTTTCATAGAGAGAGATTCACTAAGGTTATTGTATAATCTCTATCTCTCACTTCCTGAAAAATAAACTGATTACCTGATCTACCTTTCACACAATTTTGTTCAACTCATATCTAAATAATTAGTAACAGATAAACTTTAGCTTTACTTATTGAAACAGATAGCATATTATATACGAAAGACAGAGGAGCCTCATCACGGCGTTCGCATGTCATTGCACTTATGTCAAAGGGGTCTCTACGGGGTTATGATAATGAGAGAGAAAACCGCGGATTAGTTTATATCGTAGAAGCAAATGGTGTAGTTTTATAAAACATCACATCAATAAGTCCACATCAAAGAGACATCTTTTCTAATTGCACATCATGACAAATTAGTCAGCGTTCTGGTCTGTAACTTTATTATAGTTAATATGCTTGCTGCATAAGTCTTCATAATAGTCTATTTGATGTGTACATTTTTTGATACTGGTGACTGGTCCTAGTACAGCTTGACATTAGTTCTGCACAGATATGAGAATACGTCTTTTTGCCAGTACAAAAAGTCCAACAGAAAAATATATTTTCGACTCAAACTCGACTAAGAAGTTTGCCGAGTTTCTCAGTCAAAATACATTATCTCTAATCTACTCTATTAATCGGTTATCGCCTACATTCGCGTATGACTTTATCACATGATTTACGTCTTTATATAATTTACGAATGTTCACCGAGTTTACTAAGATTTATCGTATCGTAATTAATTTTTTAACAACGCCGTCAGTCTCGCTCATATATTATATATATATATATATATTTTTTTTTTTTCTCCCGTTCTTCGTTACCGTGTGTAAAACATTATATAATCATAGCTTTAAATATGTAAATATAATCTCAAATATTATTCAATACTGTTCTCAATAAAGAGTACAGATATTTTAAGATTATCATGATTATTTTCCGAAAGAGGAATTTTTTTTATACGCACACAATAATTTCAAATATAAGTATAACAGGCGACTAACGGCGGGTTAAAACAAAATATACGAACGGAATCGATTCGACCGCTTCGACTACACCACCGCGAAGGAGAAGGGCACGCTTCTGCGGGTGTCGGAGCAGCGGTTATTCCGCGAAAAGTCCTCGCCGGCCGGCGCGTTTCTTCATCCGCATTTCTCTGCCTCACTGCGTGAGCAGCCTTCGACGAGTGGCCGAAACCGCGTAAGAAGTGGCGTCGCGGCGTTCCTCGTACATCTCGCGATTCTTTCCTTTTCTCCTTCAGCCTCTCAGAATCGCTGGACTCGCAGTCAAGGTCAAGGTCGGTGGTCAGGAGGCGAGAGTAGTCCTGTGCCAGGAGGCGTACTGTTGCTGCTGCTGCTGCTGCTGCTGCCGCTGCTGTAGCTGTAACTGTGGCGGTTGCTGTTGCTGTTGTTGCTGTTGATGTTGCTGCTGCTGCCTCTTTTGACTGCAAATGAAAAGCAGGATTGTATTTTATTACTTCCGTTAACATTGCAAATATTGATACATGAAATTATCGTTATATTATACTATGTATGTTGCAAAAAATTATATTATTCACGCTAGGAATGAAGGACGGAGTGATTTCTTGTATGTACAAAATTAAGTCAGAAGTTGTTTCCGAGAAAATAAAGTTTGCAAATCGCGAAGTACACAATTAAGATATGGTTTATGGAAAAATACTGTAAACGTTATCATATCTACATAACTTCCATGTGACTTTACGAGTTAAAGAAACATATGACAAATAATTAAATTATCAATTGAAGAAATAATTCTATTCTCGGTTAAAGCGAATCTTAGTGCTTAAATATTTCAGTGTGAATTTTTATTTTATTGAAAGAGAAATTACTCATAATAAAGCTTCAGGCAAAAAGAGTTCATTCAACACTTGCAATTTATTTTTGTATAAGGAATCACCCCGCTGATTATAATAAATTTTCTAGTTTTTCCCATCTTTTTTGTATTTATGTAATTTTGATAACGTCATAATTATTATTGAAATGTAGACATTCAATTAATTATATATTGTTGTGTGAAATATAGAAGATATAATGAAACATAAAATTAATACGTGCACTGAAAAAAATATAAATCTTAATATATATTCGAATAGTACTAAGTAAACATTCATTTACTGTAAGTAAATATTTAATAAAATAATTAATTCAAATTAGTAATTTTTATATCAATCAAATAAATATACATTTAGTAAATATTTAGAATTATTCAAACAAATATTTATTAAAATTTAGCTTTTTTTTCCAGTAAGAAAGATGCAGAAATTCATACGTAGGACATGTAAAATGAATAATTTGAATGCATAATCATAAAAGCAATATTTTTTTTGTTATTATTTATAAACAACTTGACTAATTTATCGGAAATAACGGAGAAGTTTCGGATTGCCTACACCGACGTGTTTTTTTTTTCCGCGGACGCGCACGTACTCAGTACATTACTTCTGTACTTCTGAAATCAGTTACAAAAACGAATGTGCGGAATTATGCGCATACCTTTGCGAGGTTCGATATTCGCAAGGATAACGTGGGCGTAGTGCTTTTCCTGGATACGACGAAAGAATTCTGGAGGATGCAAAATGCGACGTCACAGTCGCGTCTCGATCGATTTCTCTGCGCATAATAGACACGCACGTGTTGCTGCAAAAATAACGTATAACGTCGAGTAAATCATCGAGTACGAGCGTCACGATGTCCACGTGAGCAAGATTATGAGGCTTGGATTAGTAATTATAACGGAATGCAAAATTCGTGACGGTGGTTTAACGTCAACGTAATTTATTCGGCTGCGCAACTGCGCTATTTAGAGATTGATGCATATCTATATTTTTGTTGACGACCTGAATACGTTAGTACATCACCGATAACAAAGCTTATTATAGACATCACAAATAACTTTCACGTTTCTAGCAACGAAACATTCTTTTTTACGTATACACGTATTATAGGATTCTTTAAAAAAAATATCCTGGAAAAAATTTACTAAATTGACACATGTTTCTTTGAATAATATTAAGTGAACATAAATTTACAGCAAAATATAGTAAATATTCATTTAATAAAAAAAAAGATATTTAAATCAAATTAATTAATTTTTCTATGTAAATGATTTTTCAGATTCTTATTATTCAAGAGATTTAATTTCTCGAGAGAAATAATTTTCCTCGCGACAACCGTATACTTTATTGTCGACCCGATGGAAATTTCCTAGCCATTGTGAGGCGGCTGACGGCCGCATACAAAGCTCTTTATAATTATTATAAGCAGTTTAAGAAACAGATTCTTTTCAAGAGGCTCTTGGCGCAGTTAGTTTCGAACAGTTGTCCAAGTCTATTATACTTCAACATTCTCACCGCCGCGCCGTTGTTGATGGTGGCGCTGCGTTCGCGACTGATATCGCAACAAATCCCTGTGTTAATAGTCGCGACTGTTATCGCGGCTGGACGCTACGTGCACGCGGGAGAGATCAATTAGAATGCACCGCTTAATTAAGAGCACTTTTCCTACATCATAATGCAACAATAAGCAAAGGTAATCGGAACGATTACGCGCACGCGACCTCGACGCTCGAAGTCGCGCGCCCGTCCGCGTTACCCTGGCCGCCGGCATATGGCGTATTCTCACGGCGGAAAAGAAACGTACGAAAGTAATATAGTAGAACGGCTTGGGAAGATAAGGGAGAGAGAGAGACTCACCTTCTTCCGTTTACACCGCCAAGAAACGATGCGACCGTACCGTATATATACGTAAGCGTTCTCCTTTCGAGCTACAAATCTCTCACGGCGCGCGGCGACGACGAGAAACAATTACTTTCTTTAATGGTCGTCTTTCGTTTGCGTCTACGTGTGAGACACAATATACATTTTTCTCGTGTGATTGCAATATCTGCGAGACTGTACATGGAAATCTATACGGTATAGATTTTTCCTGCAGCAATATTGCCGTAAGCTTCCGCGTATTGTATGGGAAAGAGGACGGTTTTGCTGAAATATTTAAAAATTTCGTTAGATACACACAGAGATCTGAAAAATATTTTTGTTAAACTGTCAAAATAGTTATGTAGGGTATTCGAACCAGTGGCTATAGAACGTCGAAACATTTTCCAGCGTTGTTATCAACTGTTCGAACTTCTTACATAATTATTTAAATGTTCTTACAAAATTCAGATCTGTATCTTCTTCTTATTATTCCCGTGCTTGGTTTTCCGACCCAAGAAAAGAGTCAGAGCTCTGTGCACAATGAAAAGAACAGAGAACAAGAAACACAGAATCAGAATTTCGACCAATCAGAAACTGTGTATTCCACGATACATGATTTCTGGTAGGTTAAAATTCTTATTCCCTGTTCCCTGTAAAAGAAGCTTGCGCAACCCCTCACAGTACCGTGCGTTGAATTTGGAACCTTTGGATCCTACGATAACCTCCGCGGGAGGTTAGAGGTCTCACTTTGTTGCATATCTCAAAGTTGATGTCTCCAAAATCATCTTCCCTCGCGGCTACGAGAATCGGGACTCCCCGCAACCAACTTCGCCCAGAAGAAGTTACAAGTCGTTACAGTCATCTGTATTTAATAGCTTAAACGTTTAGTTATTTCAGCAAAACCATACCTTCTGTGTACACGTAATCGCGTAATGGAACTGAACATATATCTGCTCAAACAGAGCTGCTGGATATTTGAAATTCGAACAGCAAAGTGAAATTTAATCGTAATTCAGGTCTGAATATTCAAAAATAACAGAAATACACGGGACGATCTTCTCTCAGCGAGATCATTACGCCGGAATAACGAATTGCTTTCTCTCACCCTGCCTGTTTCCGATCACTCGGCTGTTCGCTCGCGAGAGGAATTAAACCCCGGTGAAATTTTTGCTTCCTGTCTGGCATTTCCCTCTTCCTCTCAGCGACCCTCCGTGCTTTCGAATTTCCCGGGCCCGATCAATGTTGCTGCAATATTATTAGAGCGATCTGTGCTATAATTATTTTATTGAAACTGAAACGTACGGTTATATAGTAAAGATTTGCGACTGTAATATCTCTCGTTGAATTATTTAAGAACTTTTTATTCTAATTTGCCAATTGCTTATCGCATCGACTCCTAACTCGATGACTCTTATTTCTAAATGTTAATTCGAATTATTTCGATGATCCAACAAAAATATTGTTAGACCAATATTTAGACCAAAATTTCCAAATCCGTACTTTCCGTGTATGTAGTCTATAGTTTACCAACGCAATGATTACGAACGTTTATTGTAGGGTCACGTCACGAACAGATGGGTGGTGTGCTCACCTCTTTCTCTCCATACTTTTCGGGCGGGATTTCGGAGCTCACGCGAAAAGTTTACGCGCTTTTCGGGAGAGAAGAAGGAGCGCGGGCATTATTTCTGTGCGGCTCGTCATAATTAACGGTCACGCTGCGGTTGTTCGTAATCCCGGCGAATTAAACGACGCGCAAGGGGCTCAAATGGACGGGACGGCAAGCTGAAAGTTGCGCGCACAAAGCGAAGCGCCTCTCGCGAGCTGTTCTCCCCTCCGAGTGAACGAGTGAGTGAGCGAGTGAGCGAGCGAGAGAAACTTTTTTGCGTCTGACTCGCGCCAGCGACTTCTCCTTGTATAATGAGACGCGACGGTGAGGACGCTCTCCTCGCGCACATTCAATGACGATAATCTATCCACTGCTCGCTACGATTTGAAATATAGATAGCCGAGTTTCAGAGGCGCCGTGAACGATCCCGTCTCGTCTTTCTCTCTCTCTCTCTCTCTCTCTCTCTCTCTCTCTCTCTCTCTCTCTTTCTCATTCTGGAACGGGTACGGCGACTGGCGTATGAAATATGAATTCCCGATCGAAGGCGCTCCAGAACTTCGGACTTTATGTCCGACACGCAGGAGGGACTCTCTGTTTATCTCTCTCCCTCTTTCTTTCCTCTAAATGCGCACGGATAGGGGTGAATGAGTTCGGTATCGACGCGACTGGATTTCTGTCGCGAGAACGTTATTCGCTGTCTCGTCGAATAGGAACTTGGCTCGTGCAAATAAAATTCGCTCATGCGAGGAGTAACATCTTGAGCGTTTTCCTTCCTCTTCTTTTGTAAAGAAGGCATCACGGCTACGTTGATAACAGGTCGTTTTTTCCTCTCTTTTTTTTTTCCTTTTTTTTTGTCCCTGCAAATTACGGTTCTCTTACGCGCCGTATCGATCCTCCTCCACTCTAACATATACGCACGTAGACGTGTGTTCCTCTCAATGATATATTTAAATCTCATGCCGTGCAACGAATATCGAATATGTCAGGTAGTTGAATGTGCAAGTATAGCGTATATGGTATAGAGAATATTTAATATTCTCGCGTTTACGATTCGACGGCTTTGTTATTAATGCGGACGCCCCCGATTAAACTTTGCATACCCAAAGTGACCTGTTTCGTCCTTTATAGGCATCAACGGTGACAATTAAGACGCATCGGCACTCATGAAATATTAAGCCAACCAATAGTGAACTATAATTTCCCAGATAACGAGGAATTCCCTTTATTGGGAGACACAAGATCTGTTTTCGCGTTGTTTCTACTTTTTGCCCTTCGTATCTTTGCTTTCTCTCTTTTCAAGGCTAAATATATTTCTATATATTTCCAAGGCTCATTTCAAGTGCAAAAATATTTGAGGATTTTATACAATGCAAACAGACCTATTGATTCTACGCGTGAAGCATAAAAAAACTGAAATAAATATTCTAATACAATCCCTGATAGCTCGTTTATAATGGCCTTGACTTATTATCTGCGGAATTGATTACATATATTATAATAAAGGAATAAAAATTATATCGTAGATATATAATAATAGACTCATATAATTCTGTAACTCCAATATCTCACACTGCATTTTTGCATAAAACCTTTCATACGTTTGAAGTATGAAATTAAGTTTTGTAAAATATTACGATGCAGTTATAAATAATATTTATAATATAGTTAGTTATTAAATATTTGAAAAAAAGCTTTTTTTCTCAATACTTAAAATAAAATATTATGAAAATATTCTGGCATAACTTTGTATGTTTTACATTTCGTTTTTACTCGATATCTGAGAATTTCTCTCCCAGACATATAACAAAGCGTATTGTAAATTATTCATTTACATAATCTGTTTAAAATTCACAACCTATTACGAGACATGTCGTTCGTGCATAGCGCTAATTCTAAATTTAAATTAGTTAATATAAGATCTATTTTCTCTGAACTACACTTTTGGAACTTGAGCTCGATGTATGTTTGATATTTAACGAAGGCGAGAAAAAGAGTTCTAATACAGGGTGTCCAGTGCAGAAATAAAAAATAGACCTATAATTTTCCCTTTCAGATTCTTATTTTCCCAATTGCATTTTGAGCTATAATTTTATAAGAAAATAGGCGCAGCAAAGTAATGAGTGAGCGAGCGAGGGAGAGAGAGAGAGATTGTGCCTAATAACTTTCCCCCGATTTGCATATTTCGCGAAAGTTTGCACACGTGCGAGCGATCGCGTTTAGTCTGAAAGAAGTTCCGAACTTTATTTGGGGAAGTTTGCGCGCGCACACGTGGGAGAGAAATATGTACACGGAATGGTTGCGGCCGCGTGAATGCCATGTTGAAATTTTGATGAGGACTCGGAGGTAAGGTTTAGACGTAAGGACATTTCTGCTGGGCGAATGTCGGCCGAAAGTTTTGTATCCATTTACCCTAAAAACGTCAGTTAGCTTAATCGCGTTGCAGGCTTCCGTCCGGAAACTTTTTCTTGTCAATGCAAATTTCTCACTGCAAATCACTTCATGCAGTACAAAGTTCAAGGACATTTGTTGATTGAAAGATAAATCTTGTTTGTACTATTGAATAATTCTACACCTTTTTGTACTTCATCGTTTATCATATTGCATGATTTAAACATGAGTTGTTTATTAGTACAGTGATAACAAAGATCACAAGTGTCAATTTATATATATCTCACAGTATATAATTCAAATTATATTATAATTATGTGACACATTTAAATTATGTGACACATTTAATTTAAATAATTATCATTAAAAACAAATGAAAGAAAGAAACAAGTATGATATGCTTTCTACGACTATAATTATATCAGATAATTATATGTTTCTTTGTAATAATGCATTGGGTATTACATCAAAAATTGCATCTATTTATTTAAATGCAGATAAGAAGTGGAAGTGTCCAAAATTGCATCTATTTACTTCACTATGTATACCGTTTTTCCATTTTCGGATACGGTTAGATCGAGATTAGATGCTTATTAAGGTCATCTATTGATAAGCTAAGTACTTTTTCTCGTGTCGCTGATCTTTCCATTCGCAAAGCGTTCAGTGTAAGATAAAATGTAGGTCGCTTTAAAAAGAGCATATGTTATTGTCTAAATTATTTTATGCTGCAGAATGTTTGCTTTTAATATTCGACAGCGCCTAAGTTCATAAATTTACA
>NW_017305800.1:337788-340724 GCF_001594115.1 Trachymyrmex septentrionalis | reverse complement strand
TATATTACATAATATTTTACATATTATATAAATATATAACCTAATCATATACTATATAAATATATTTTATACATATATAATTTTTTAAAATATTTTTTCTTCAATTTTCCGATCATCGTTAACTTTCGCTAAGAATTTAAATTAAGCTTTAGCAGAAATTGGGTATATTATCGTGCTCGGTAAACGTGAGATCGTTTCAAGCAAAAAGAAGAACCTTTTCGTACTCTTCCATTTCGCTTACTTGAAAGCGTCGAGTACGTGCTCGCTAGTTTTCGTGCCGTAGTACGGATCCTAGTACCAACCGCGACACTACCGGTACTCTGCCATAACGACTCTTTGCAGCGACGAGGACGATCGATCGAGGTGCTCTTGGTCCGCACGTGCGCAGATTACGCTGTTCTCTCTCTCTCTCTCTCTCTCTCTCTCTCTCTCTCTCTCACTTACTCACTCACTCACTCTCACTTTCACTATCATCGTCTTCTTCCTCTACTTTCCTTTATTATCCTATGTCTCTCTCTTCATCTCCATCTCTTCCTCCCCATCGTTCCTATATCTGTTCTTCTCTGTCCTCTCTATGCTACCACAACCACGTCACTGCTCGTCGCAGTGAGCCTAACATAGCCATCTCTCCATAGAGTCGCCTACACGTTCACGTACACGCACGCACACATACATGAACTCGCTCACGTACGTCTACGATATACACATCGATCCGAGGGTGGGCAATGTGGCTTTACGGTGGTGCCGAATGCCACGCGAATCTTTTAGTACAAAGGGTAGCGAAATACGTACGCGCGGCATAAGAAAAGCCACGTGGGCACGTCAACGTCGACACGTGTATACCGGTCACCCTTGTTTGTAAATCGTCTTTCGCACATTATTCGGCAATTTAATGTCAATCGCGAAGGTCAATTATTATCTTTCGTGTGATTCGATTTAAATTTATTTTCGGCGCACACGCGTGGCGTAAAGAATATATGGCATAGAAAATAAAGGTCAAGAAACTTGGAGCGAGAGTCTAGCTGGATTATTGTTTTTTTTTTTTTTTTTTTCAAATGTCTGGCTGTTCTATTTCTGAAAATTTCGTGTGAAATCTTTTTATCGGATTTATCAACGGTTATAACACTATCTTTTCTTAGAAACGCGGGCTCGATTTCTGCGTAAATTTTCCTCGCATTTAAGCGATATTTCCTACAAAGGACGAGCGCGCGATCCCCTTTGGTTCTACATCAGGCGATACACTTTTTTCTAATGAAACGATCCGCGTCACCCGCGATCAAGCTCACTGTCTTCAAATGGTCTTCTTCGCTTTTTACAATCCCCCCTCATTCATTTCATTTCTTATACTTTCATCGATCGTCCGGTCTCCGACATCGTGCGATGGTTGACGCAATGACGACGCCAGTGTCAAAGTGAAAGAAAAAAGCGGTAAATGATAAGACATGTTCTTTCATTTTTCCTAGTTCGCTCGTGCATTCACGTACGTGTGCAAGATTGAGTAACGCGTTGTTCAAACGAATCTTTATCTTGCTATCATCAAAACATACAGCATGAATTGCGCCATCCATATTTAAGGGCGGTATTCATGGTGAAATCTTATATTCGAGACCGTAGATCTCTCACGAACCAATCAGAAGACCATATTAGCGTCTTAAGACATTATTTAAGACAGTCTTGAAATAAGAACGGACTGATGAATACCGCTCTAAGGCCGTAGGTTACTTTAAGACCATCTTAAGTAATATTTTAAGATACTAATGTGACTTTTTGGCCGGTATTCTCTCTCTCTCTCTCACTCAAATTCGTTTTTTTTTTGTTTCAAAACAGTTCTTATTTCAAGACAGACTTAAGTAATATATGTCTCAAGATGTTAATATCGTCCTCGATCTGGCCGGTATTCACAGTCGGTTCTTATTACTTTAAGACCGTCTTAAGTAATATGTTAAGATGTTAATGCTCTCTGATTGGTTCGCGACATCTAAAGATTATACTTAAGACAGTTTTAAATATAAGGTCCGACAATGAGTATCACCCTCTGATTGGTCTGTGACGTCTTAAGACTATACTTAAGAGTCTTAAATATAAGAATCGACTATGAATACCGACTTAAATAGTAGATACATCAAATGTGGCCAACATACACACAAATAAGAGATGGGGAGTGTAAAAAGACGATCAATCTTCCTTTCTTTTTAAGAGATTGTCTTGGAGATTGTGATAGATTGTGATAGAAAGAGATAGAAATGGGCCGTCTTTCGCGTCCGATTTCTCTCATTCTTATCGATCAATTTTATACAAGGATAATACAATTTACGTTCTACGTCTTTGGTTGTCGCAATCACAGATTTCATACGTGGGGCGATGTTAATCCGAGAAGCCATATAACAGTCGTCAAGCGACATTCATTTCAAACGTAATTCTCGACCCTCGTTCAGACATAAGTCTCCGAGTGAATCTTCGCGAGCGGAAAGCTTTGCTCGATAGATAGTTGAAAAAAAAAGCATTACTCGAAAAGCCATGAATCGTAATAATTGCAAATAATGATAATAAACGCGCCCGAAAGCTCAAAGTACTCCTAGATGCGCCGAAATAGCTCATCTCGCATCTACAGCCATACTTTACGCTGGCTATACATAGACATCGATCCACGAAAGATTCCATGCCGACCGCTCTATGGCGAAACTGAAATCTCTGAAAAAAGAAACTACGAATATCACACGCGTATACTATATATATATATATATATTAGGTGTAGTAAAAAGTCATCGCGTATTTTTAAAAGACATCTATCAGTAAAAACCGCAATTACTTTCTTACCAACAATATAAATATATCTTGATAGAGTAAAGTTTCAGCTTTAAAAATCTCTTTTTTAAATTATACGATACGACAATTTTTAATGGAGTTATGAGCAATTAAAGTCAAAATAATTCTTT
>NW_017305800.1:313085-337544 GCF_001594115.1 Trachymyrmex septentrionalis | reverse complement strand
TATATATATATATATATATATATATATATATAAAGTAAACGTCTAATTTCAATTATTGAAAAGATACCTTACGAATTATCGAAAGAAATCAGAATTGTCGATTTGATGAATTATATTAGTTTATATCTGTGAAAAATTTCATCCGAATGACTAAAGTATTAGATTTATATAATATACAAGACAGGCGATGTAATTATAGATAAGCGTACATTCATACGGCGATGCTACACATTTGACGTTAATTATAGCCGGTATCTGATTTTCTCGTACCTGCACTCACAATTCTCGCATATGCTCGCGGAATTAGAGGGACGCATTTAGCGCCTCTGAACACAAAGAACACAGGCCATTGTTCGCGCTGTGAGAATGTGCGTGCATTGATCCGCGAGAGCGGCCGTGTGCTAATGAAGGAGTAAGTACAAATCTCTTGCGTCGCAAAGAGCGATGGCACGTGGTGCGTAGTATGCGTGTTCCCGTTCCGCCTTGGCTCTCTCATTGCGTAAATACTTCAAGGTCACGTGACAACGGTGGCTTGATGACGTCGACTTGATGACGAGTAGATTTTCTAACGATCGATGTCCGATTTCCTATTTTCATTATTTAGCACCGCACGCGAATGTCTGACGCGAATGTCCGGCACGCATTAAATATGCATACGCTATCTTTTAGAAAAACTTAGAGGCGAACAGTGCCACATGTCCTTCTGCTTAAATAAGAAATGAAAAAGGCTTCGAGAGTAACATCATTAATGAATAATGGGTACGTAGAACGCGCACTCTTGAACAATAGAACTTTTTAGCGAGGGAACTGTAGACCATGGGTGAAAATTTTCCTCCGAGTTTTTACGCAAATTGGAATACTTTTCAAAAATACTGAGGAGAATATATATGAATTCTGAAACATTTAAAAAGTTCAGAGGTTTCTCTCACATCTTACGATTTCTGAAAAAAATATCTTAAACTTTTTTCTTTGTCTTAGACTTTGTAAGATTTTATCAGAAATTATAAAATGAGAAATCTCAGAAATCTTAGAATATTTCACAATTCGCATGTATGGAAAATTTTAGAAAAGAGCTCGACAGCTTCTGAAAAATGTCACAATCTGTATAAAAAAATCTGAGAAGTTTCTCAATAAGTTATAAAATTGTTTAGAAATTCGGAAAAAATCTGAAATTTACATAAACATTCTGAAAAATTATATAAAAAATTCTGAGAAAAATTTTCATCAAGACATAAGCAAGACAACGCTTCGATTTTACTTATACGATCGATTTCACACTTCTCTTTCACCTATCTGACCTAGATTGAAATGATTTATCCTATATGCGTCCGATGTGACGTACTCTCAGCTACAATCCTTGATTTCCGTCGAACGAATTTAGATTACCGTGCATCGAGTTCACCGTTCGTCCGATAGTCGTTACTTTCAGCTTCGAGTTCTCTCGTTCCGCGTCCTATTCTTCGGAAGCGATGGAACTTGGCGGCCAACTTTCTCCCGAAGTTATCTACATTATACGATTGTTGTAATTTTACTTCCTATGGATAGTCATGTTATAAGTTGAGTTCTTTTCTAGGAAGCATAACCTTCAGATTACTAGTACATTCCTCGATAGTATATATTTCGGTTTCGCGGATGATCGATACTTTTCTTCTGTCAAACACGCACGTCGAATATATAATAAATTGCACGATTCTTTTTCTCCCTTTTAATATCCTATTTCTACCAATGTAGATATTAACGTTAATATTAATTTACTTTTTATCTCTTTCTAGCTTTAAGAATTAGAAAAGGTTAAACAGTAAATTACACCGAGATTAAAGTTAATTACATTGGTAGAAATAAGTCGTTAAATCTTTTCATTTGTCTCTTTATGTGTGCAATTAAAAAAACAATTTTGTTCTCTTAATGAAAACTGAATTTTTCTCTCATGAATTTCTCCCCTAAAATAGCTTCCAAAAATTTGATGTTATCACCCTTTCGTACAGACGGAGCGAATTAACGACGTATGCGCACTTCCTAGTGATCATCGATCCGCTTTTAAAGGGGCGTTCACATTGGTGATATACCTACGTATTGCTGGCGTTGGCGGGGAAGTGCAGGACGGGGGAAAGAGACAGTAGAGAAGGGGTCTCCCCCCGTGGCAGTCCCAGGGGACCAATGACCCCCAGGCTTGATCACTGTGTCGCGATGCTCGTCACCGACACAGGCGACTTTATAAGCGATACCGCAAACTCGGACAGCCCGGATCGCGAATGTCGAAGCGAATTATAGGCTAGGCACGAGAAACGGTGAGCGAGGCAACGAGAGAAATGGATAGAGGAAGCGAGCTGAAGAAAGTGAGGTAACTACACGAGATTGGGCAGAAATAGGAGAGGCGGAAGGAAGAGCGTCGAATGAGAAAAGGACGATGTTCTTTGAGTTGAGAAACTGGGGAGGGTAAAGAAAAAGAGGAAGATAGACGAACTGAGAGAGAAAAAGGGAGAAGAGAACGACCAAGAGCTACTCTCTCTCTCTCTCTCTCTCTCTCTCTCTCTCTCTCTCTCTCCGTCCAGCAACTTTTTCTTCCTTTGACTTTGAGTCGTCCTCTTCATCTCTCTTTCGGTTTCGCTCGCTTCTTCATCCCTTTCCTTCTCTCTCTTTCTCTCCACTCGTTTCCCGATCCTGTCTTCCTTTCTCTCACGTAGTTTCTTCCTCTCCTTGCGGCGGGAACGTGGGCGTGGACGTGGGCGAGGTGAATCTTCAGGGCCGGCGAGCGTCGGCCGATCCCGGATCGTACGTCTCGTAAATCGTGCCGACTCTCGAATCTTTTCGTCGACAGCTACGTCCCTGCCGATCCAATTCTATGGCGGGAGATCTTGGATTCCATCGTGGAGTAGGACAGAATCGGGCACGGGAGTGTGCAATATTCCACGAGAAAATATCGCTAGCTATTATCGTAGTTAGACAGGCGGATGCGTGTGAATTCGATTTATTCGATCTTTCGATCACGATCGGACACTATGAATTTATGGAAAAATTATTTCAATGCAATCAGGCGAAGAATCGCAAGATGAAAAATTTCACTGTACACTGTTAAATTTGTAATGCCGAATGTTGTACCTAATTCGAGTTATTTGTTATCTTTCTAAAGGTTGCCATATTGCTTCTATCAATATATCGTTAATTAAATTGAAGTAACGAAGTTAAACAAAATTTAACTTGAGAAAATATGTAAATTTAGTTCATTAAATAATACACTAAATTTGATACATCTTCTCCAGTAAATTCGGATCCGAATAACTTTACTAATTGTAAATGCGTATACATTAATATGGACGTTGTTTACTTCAAAACCATCCACAGAAATAAATTAATTTACATTCTAGCACACATGGAAGACAAAATTGACAACATGTTATTTATCCCAAATTGTTATTTAACAAAAATAAAATAAATAAAGATAAAATCAATAAAAATGTTATTTAACTTCAAGGGATTGGGTTACTATTGATAATTTCAAATCTAATAATGCTGTATTATATATTCGTGTTTAATACGTGGAATACGTATGCAATCATTTAAGATTTATTGCACATAAAAGAATACTTGATTACGTCTTTTCGTGACACGATTTGAGCACAAGCTTACTTCGACATATATTTTTTTATTTGTCGATATATACGACTATTACGTTTATCAAGATCGCTTTATGGTTTGTTGTATCTGTCTACCGGCATGTGAATTAATTACGAAGACAGGGATGATGATGTGCGACCCTTCCTGCTGTTTCCTACGTATTGATTCATCGTTATATCATTGAGAACGACACTAGAGATGTCTGTTTTTTTTTTTAATTATCGCTTGATTAAGCCGACGTTGCACGACGTCGCGTGTTTTTTTGCAACACACGCAGAAAATCTTATCAACGGGTGATGTACATTACACATCCTGTTGATTTACAAAGTTGCACGACGAATACTAATCGGAACGATACTCTTTGAGACATTTTTTTTTAGTCCAACTCTTTCTGCGACAGTTGCCATGTGAAGAATGACGCGATTATGCAAGAGAATTGTGCAAGAATTGTGCTGCCGTATGGACAAATAATAGAAAAAAAATATTGTCGTTACATGATGCGCTCAATGTAACTCCATATCGAAGATATATGATATCGCCTTTTGCTTACTTAGATAAAGCGATTCTTCTCAACGCATTTCTTACGTACGTATGCTCTTTCTCTATTTTATTATATAATCTAAAATCATCATCGTTTCTTATACGGAAACAATAATTTTGCGGAAATATTTAAAAATTCAGCTAGATATACACAGATCTAAAAATAATTTTGTTTGGCCGTCAAAATAATTACATGTACAATATAATGCTCGAACCGATTGTTAGAATATAAAAATGTTCCAGCATCGTTATCATGCTTGAGCTTCCAACGTAATTATTTCGATGTGTTATAACAAAATTATTTCCAGATATGTACCTAGCCAAATGTTTATGGTACTTCAACAAAACCTTCTGTGTGTACACGTAACAGAGCTCAGACACATTTCTGCTCAAACCGAGCTGCTGAACATTTGAAATTCGAACAGCAGTGTGAAATTTAATCGTAATTCAGGTCCGAATATTCGAAAATAATAGGAATACTCGGGACAGTAATCCTCTCAGCGAGATCTTTATACCGAAATAACGAATTGATTTCTCCCTGCCTCTCTCCGATCACCCGGCCGTTCGCTCGCGAGAGGGTTAAACCCTGGTGAAATTTTTGCTTCCTGTCCGGCATTTCACCCTCCTCCTTTCCACGACCCTCCGCGCTTTCGAATTCCCTGTGCCCGACGATCGATGAATGTTCGTGTCGACGTCACACACAACGACGACGACGACGACGACGACGACGACGAGGGCTCTCCTCTAATACCTCTCCCTCTCATTAAAGCCGTCCGTCCGCTCGCTGGAGAGTAGCATCCTAATGCTATTTACACAAGTGCTCTGCCGTGGCGAAAGGGCGTTCGTTCGGGACCCGTGCCTTTCGAGGCCGTGCATGTGCAAACGTGTACTCGTATAGTGCTGGCTGGTGCTCGTGTTTACGTCGCGCAGATCGCGCGATCAAGCACCGTGTAATCCGAGAGACCGGGACTTTCCGGTCGGTCTCTCTTTGTCTCTTTTGAGAACGACCCGCGTCTATTAATTGCCGACCAAGTCCTTTTGTCCCTCGCATTTCATTAACGGAGAGAGTTAATACAAACTGTTCTTCCGATATGGCGAATCGATAATCGACGAACACCAATTTCCGTGAAACATCCGACGAAAACAAGAAATCTTCTATTGGTCACTTGATGAGGTAAAATTAATGAGTTTCACGACTCAGGCCCGATTTTACAATATACGTTAAAGAACAAAGGTAACCAAGAAATTCATGAATGAATTTTATCGATGAATTGACGCTGTGGTAACCTTTAATCTTTAGGTAACCATATATTGTGATAACGGGCCTTACTTTGTATTCGTTTCAAAACAGTATGATTTATTACAAAAATTTAAAAATGTCCTTATAAATTTAAAATATATCTTCATTTTTTTCCTTCTCACATTGAAAAATATGTTTTTATGTAATACGAATAAAAAAATGTCTGTTTTTGTTAACAATAAATAATGATTTGATTATGACGGATGTATAAAATTTGAATATATATATATAAAACAACAAATTATTATCACAGCGTGACATACAGTTACATTTGCTCTGAATGGGAAGAAGAATAAACAAACCTGTTATTCTGTTATATACAATTTAGACGTCATTTGAAGGACGAACGAGAAAGTAGCAGTCTTACACTGATAAAATTAATCCAAGGCTGATTTATCGAAGCAATTTCCAAGCGATCTAAACATAATAAATGAAGCGACGTCGTAGACGTCCTTCCTGGCGTGACCGTTGTAAAGAATTAACTTACAGTCACTGAATAACCTTATCTTTTCTACCCACGTATTCTTATCAGTCCTTCGAATCTATACTCAAGCTTATGAATCCTAAATATGTGAACTTGCGCAATAACTTTTTCGTCGCCGTCGTCGTCGTCGCCGTCGTCGTCGTCGCCGTAGTCGAGCTAGCAAATTAGGCATAGGCAAACGAACATAGGACGAGAAGCGTTGCCACGACCCAATTTCACATTGTGCCAATACATCCAATCGTGCATCGAGGCGATCCTAATTAGAGATGTCTCGATCGTCAATTAGCCAGCCGAGTATTTGCCGCGCAGGATCGAGAAACTGGCGACTTCCTGATCAAAATTTTCTCCGTGAAATAAACTACGCATCTCGAGCGAGCGTTGCCAAAAATTTCGATGTACCACAATTTTGAGGATTCTATTCTAAGCTTTGAATAGGCGACGCGCAGAACGCGCGGGACTTCGTAAAATTTTGTTAGACAGTTAGGATAAAAGAGCTGGAAAACGAGCAGCGAGTGGAAATTTACTGAAATATAGCTTTATGTGTGTGGAAACTTTTGCTATATCGTCCCGACTTATTTCTTTTTTTTTTTTTTTTTTTCCACAAAGCGTTATTTCTGTTGCTAATTACGTTTAACGACGGTCATCAATCCTTCCCGCCTCCGCGGGGAAAGGGTAGTAGATCATGTTCGACTTGTCGACGTAGGAGGCGCGAAGGGCATCCTGCCGCACGGGCGTCGTTCGATCTAATTTAAATATTTAACAGTGTCGATGTACGTACGACGTGCGATCGGCTCGTTATAAGCCCGAGTGGCAAGCCTCGAGTGGAGGTTTGTTAGTCACGTCGCGATAGTGCGGCTGGTTCGTCGGTATTAAGATGCAAATGAATCCCGTCACGCCGACGACGATTTCGTTCATCGCGTCGTCGTCGCGAATCGACGTCGATTTCACCTGGGATTGGCGGAATCAAACGGAATCGCGGAGCAGCGATGTCTCTCGCCCCGCGATTCATATTCATCAAGATGAATTTCTCAGGTCACATCACGGACGGTCGATATAAATGATACAAATTTTATCGTTTACCGGACAGGGACATATTTTGCATGCGTGCGAACGTATCGTCGCGTGTTAATAGCAGACACGAAAGGGATCAAGACGTACCTTCCTGCGATCGTCAACGATTCGAGAATTATTATTATTATTATTATTATTCCTGTAACTCTGACGTCGATTTTCTTTCAACGTCGTCGTGCTTTATCGTCTCTTTGCTCATCTCTCGCCTTCGCGATCGCTCGATGTGGAGTCAACAGCATTGTTTTCGTGCACCCGGATCGTCACGATCGTTATTAAGGCCGACCTATTTGCGCGCGAGTACGCGAAGCATCGATGCCACTTTGTTCATTTTTTTTTTTATGTTTCCTCCGTTCACCTCTTTCGCTCTAAATATAGTATCCGAAGTACCGTCCGCTCGCTAGCACGTCCTCCGTGCATTTCATCGGATATATATCGCGTTCTGAATGGACGTTTGATTGTATCAAATATTACAGTGTAATTTATATACGATTAGATAACCCGCGGCGGGAAAATAATTGCTATCGATTTCATTTCGATTATTCTTGGGCAGCCTCAAATTCGCAACTTGCTCGCAATTTTCGCAGCATCGATGGAATTGTTTACTTCGACAGAAATAAATATGTGATTCGATTTAAAACGTATTAATTTAGCATTTTATCGAAATAAATTGTACCTCTGTGTAGAAATTTACTACTTTTTTTCTAATAAACAGAGCATGTACCGAGTATGTACTGAGCTTTTTACAAGTACATATAAAACATTCGAGAATTATTATTATTATTATTGTACATTCGAAATTTATTATTATATCGACACTAAAATAATACCTAAGCAAGATACGGTTTCTCAAAAATGACTAAGCAAATTTAATCTTTAGATCTCACACTGGAGTCTACTAGATTTCAATCGGTATTATTATATATCTCTGTTAACTTATTTATATTATTATTCGACGGTGCTATTTGCACGATCAGTTCGTCTTTTTTCGCTTGCTCGGCAGAGTCGGATTAGCAGAGGAAACTTGAGACGACGAGGTGGTAAGGTGGAAGGCGACAAAAAAAAAAAGCAAACATAAGGATTAATGTGTTTACCTGCCAAATAACGGATGCCATAGTTGCGACTCGTCCGGCGAGCTCGCAGTAGAGCTCACTTCCGGCTCCTGCTTAAGCAGTCCGCTGCGCACTCTGAGCAAGGGCGAGCAGTGGTTGATGCGCGATCGGCCGCCGTTCGATAAGTCCATGGGCTGCGTCGGCATCAACGTGCAAATCGGCTTGCAACTGAGTTTCGGTCTGCCAGTGATAACAGTGAACCCGCCGTCTTTCGCGCCGTTACCGTTCGCCGAGCCAGACAGCCCTTTGATAATGGTGCCGTTAACGACGGCGCTGGGTTGCTGCGACGGCTGCGACTGTTGCGATCTGGAGACCGGGCCCTCGCCGTGGTCCAATACGTGCTGCAAATGCGCCAGCGATATCACGAGCAGATCGGGATCCCGAAGGAGGTCGGGCCTGGTAAGGGCCTCGGGTAGCCTGAGTTCGGGTCTGCTGGCTAGTAACTTCGGTATCTCCGTCGCCGGCGCGGCAGCCAGACCTGGCAAATAGTCGCGAGGAACTAGGAGAGGATCGGGAATCAGATGGCCGACAGTCTCGATCAGTTCGCGGAGCTGTCTGGCCGGATCTAGGAGCTTGTCGGTGCTGCTGGACGTGGTGCAAGCGATTTGATCTTGCTCCTGATCGGTGAAGTGACCCCTCGTTCTATCGACCGTCTTTTGGTAATAAACGGCTTGGTTCCTGTGCCGTTGTCCGGCCTGCCACTCGGCAGACATTGGTCTCTTGGGCGCGGCTCGCTCTGTCATCGCATAAAAGGTACTATGGATGTCGCCGCTGGACATTGGCCTGCCAGAGTTCCTCACCTCTTGATTGTGAACGTTCAGACGTTCCTGGAAGCTGTGCTGATTAGTCCTTTTCACGTTTCTATCGATATTCGAGTGCGCGGGTCGAGAAATGGGCTGATCGGCGCTTTGATCGGACCGGATCACTCCCTCCTTTGTCCTTTCGTAGTCTCGCGGATCCGCGCAATTAGACGACGCCAGGATGCTCTTGAGTGTTATTTCGCTCTTGGCGTCCTCCGAGCAGGACACCGAACACGGCGGACTAGGGAGTAATCTCTCGAGATAAGCCGACGATGGTCTCCTGGACGCGGGAGAGCAAGGAATTCCGCTGGGCTGTGGCGAGACTACCACGGTGCCGCGGGATCGCAGTTCCTCCAGGACCTGTTCGTCGAAGTGCTCGAGATCTCGATATCCCGATCCCTTACCTTTGGCCTGTGCCTCGCTGTTTTTACCAGAGCCAATCCAGCCGGAATCGCTCTTTTTCTCCAACAGAATTTTACGATCCTCCTGATTGTTCTTGGTACTGTGCCCGTTATAGTAATCCGCGTCGATACCGTCGTACGCTAGTGAATCCGCCTTCTGCTGTCTAAGGTCCTCCATAACTTGCGAGTCGCAGTCTTCGTCCTCTTCCTCGTCTTCTCTGTCTTCTTCGTGGGGAAACTCGTTCATTTTCATTTCCTCCGGATACGCGTCGACCTTGTTGAAACTAACGGTGCTTTCGGGCGATTCGACACGCTGCTTTATGCTCGGTGAGGTTGTCAGTTGATCGGAGACATTTTTGTAGCGGTAATTTGGTATAACAATCGACAGACCCGGCAGATTACGGGACGGACCGTCGAAGTTTGCGTTCTTCAATAACTTCTCGACGCATTCCGCCTGAGAATCGGGCGACCTGCTGGACGAAGATGCCTTTGAGGGTGGCCTCGCAGGCGACACGATCGGATTCTTGCCGACCTCAGGTGTGTCGTTTCTCATTATGGACACCGAGATTCCCGGCGTGTTCCTTAGGGCGTCGAGGATTCTCGAGCTGTCGTAATCGAGCTTCAACGGGTCGCCGGGCTCGTCTGGCGCTTCCTCTTCTTCGATCGGTTTACTCGACTGCCACGTGATGACAGATTTCGATCTGCATTTTGATCGACCGACGACGAGACCGCCGTCGGCCTCGGCGATTTTGCAGGAATTCGGAGGAACGGTCTCGGCATTACTCTCCAGCGAAAGAAGCCCGAGATTGTTCTCCATTTGGATCTTCCTGTCTTCCATCTCCTGCAGGCAGCAATCTTTTAAGATCTTCTCTTCGTGCACCTCCAGCTTATCGTCAATCTCGCCGTCTTGATCGGCGATTTCAGTCTCGTAACTAGGTACACTTCTTGTTTGATTCTTCTCGTCAAGCCCCGCGTCCTTGACCTGTTGCCTTTCAACGGATGGCTTCTCGTCGAGGACCTCGTAAGTCTTGGTGGAGTCCACTGGCAAGTCGGCACTGGGAGTATCAGTGGCGAGAACGGGCGAGGCTGTAGCATCTATCATGTTCAATATATCCTGAATACCCGCCTTGTTCATTCGATTCGATTTCTCGCTGCTCTCCTCCTCTTCCTCCTCCTCCTCCTCCTCCTCCTCCTGCTCGTCGTTGTCCATCTCTTGTTCCCTTTTCTCTTTATCCTCTTCTTCCACGGCGTTTTCCTCATTCCGCTCGTTACTTTCCTCTATCCGCTTGGTCTCATTCGCCTTCGCGTCCTTACTCTTCGCGTGGTGAACGACATTTTGATGCGCGCTCTCGGGAAGTTGTGACAGTTGCAACAATTCCAGCACGACACGCGGCTGAAACAGTTTGTTCATCTGCAATCTCTGCAGGTTGATCCAACTTTGACTATCCTCACTGTTCAGATTGGGTAAACAATCCTTTGGCTTATTCTGCTCGCAATTCTTACCCTCTTTGTCATTTACTTGTCTATCCTCGCTATCGTTAACCTTGTCGCGAGCTCCCAAGGGAGAGGAATATTCTCGACGATTCGTCTCTTCATCGTACCCTCGCCTCTTTTTGCCTCCGCCTTCGCCAGTAAGCAAACCGTTCGTCGTGCCGTTCGGCGAATATATTAGCGGATGGCATCGAAGAGAGCTCGCGCTCGCGCTCGCCGGCTCTTGAAGAGAGCATCGTTTGCCGTTCTCCTTCTCGTCGTTCGACGAGACCGAGGAGGCCGGCGACGTGTCGGCCATGCTCGACGTCTTCTTGCAGGTGGCGGCTAGAGCAATCGTGTACATGGACGTGGTGCGCGGTATCGAACGCCATCCTTGCGCGGTCTTGGTGAGCTTGATGCGATTACGTTTATCGTAGTCCTCGCATCTCACCTCGATGATCTTCTGTTCGCGCTGCGACGCCCACAGGAAAATCGGGTTGACCTTCGGTCGTTTCTCCTCGGGTTCATCCAGCGTTTCGTTCCGTGATTCGTCGTCCCGGACGCGCTTCTGATGTTTCTGATGATGATGATGATGGTGATGATGGTGGCGTCTTTGACGACGGGGCACTGTGCCCCACGCAGGGGCCCCGCTCATTACTCCATTCAACGAACGGTGATTACTCTGTCTCTCTCGTCCGACGAGGATCGCTTCCGGTCACCCAACTGCCGACAGATCGATCGTTGATGATTTCGGCGACAACCGGCGACCGTTATTGGATTATTGCAACCAATGCGACATTAATAACGCGATTTTCCTAGCACGCTCGCCTGTGCGACCTCCCTACGTGTATGACTTAGTCTCGTAATTCACATACTTCCGTTCGCGTTTTCGCACGTCTCGACGGCGTGTCTCTTCGACATGATGACGACACGTTTGTCCGATTACCGTTCCGCGCATCGTAGACACCCGGTAGGCGCGCGCGCGCGCGAAACGATCGCGCGGCGTGTGGATCGCGCGGATTCAATCGCGCCAGACCGAAACCCCGACCGTTCACCCGACTCGCTCCCGCGCGATCGATCCTCAAGGCCACCGCGCCATTGTCGACCCGGAACGAAGCTTCCGCCGCCGATCCGGGACCAAATATGCGCGTCCTGTCGCACGCGCGGACGTCGCGGCCACCGCGGTTATCGTCGTTATCGCTCCGTCGTGACTATATACGAGGTCTATCTACGAGCTCGTCGTATATTCGTACTTCCAATCCTGGACTCGATCGCACCGCCGACGCCGCTAAAGCAGCGGGGTCGCCGGCGTTCATCCGGCTATCGAACCGTGACACCGTTGACGTCGCGTCGCCGAATAGGAATACGCAAGAGCGACACGGGCGCGGGAGTCGATCCTCATCGAAGCTCGTCACCGTGCCGCGTCGACTCGCACAAACTCGCAATTGCCGAGCACCGAGTTCGACCCATCAGACGACCAACGAGAGTCTCTCTCTCTCGCTGATATAGCTTGACTATATAGTTACTGTCTAGCGCGAATAAACCGCAATAAGGGTTCCCTTCGAGAAACGCGAGAGGCTGCGGATCACCACGAGGGAAGATAAACCGTGCCGGGCGACGTGTTCGGAAAGTCGCGGAGATCGAATTTGGGGTGTAGCTCGGCAAACGCTTGATTTGCAAGAGCAATTCGTAGGTTTCTTTGCTGGCGGAATACCCACCGGGCGGAATGCATCCACTTTATCTTTATCGATCACTCGCGTTTATCCATGCCGAATTCGAAGCACCGCGTCCTGGGATTGTCATTGATGACATAACACACGGTGCGGGCGTTGCAGGTCGCCCACCGGTTACACGCTACACGCGGAGTCACTGTCTGGGAGCTACTGGCCTGGCGGTGGTGCCTCCTCGTTGCCTTCCTCTACGCCGCCGCCGCCGCCGCAGCCGCCGCCACCGCTGCCGCCACCGCCGTCGTCCTCGCCGCCCCCGCTCCGCGGAATCGTAACGCAGGTGCGGCTCGAACGGACATGTTCTTCATGTATAACTCGAGAAGAGACGGCGGTCGTACACTTTTCGAAATGATACTTCTGATTTTCAACACTTTTCTCTATGAATAATTGTACCTATCAGAGTACCTGTCGGTAAATATTGTATCTTAACTTTTTTAAGTGATAGAACATTTGGATCCATTCACAGGTTGGTTTAATTAAACGAAAATAACCGTATTTAATAAAATAGAAATATTCTTCGAATTTTACATACGTATATTAAAGATCAAATATTTTGTAGTAGGTGTAATGTACCTCTAATATTTTAAAAATATCTCGCAAGAGTATCAACATCTTTCTAACCAATGATATGTTCTGAAAATTTTCGAGAAACTTTCTTTTTAAATAAACAGATTTGAAAACAGTCGTCAAATCACATAAGAAATTTACGATTCCAAATATCTCTGTGCGGCGATATTAAACATGCGTTACAATGTCATTATACTAAACGTGACGCAGAGTCAAATTGTAATAAAAAAAAAGATCGTTTTCAACATTCCGGACTTTGGAACAGGGTACGATTATAAATGGTGACGGCACTGACGCGCGCTTATCCCTCGCCCCGAGGCAGCGGCTCGCGAGCGGAGTACCGACCGCGAAGAGAGGAAGAGAGATGGACAGAGAGAGTGGCGGAGATAGATAAGGTTCCAGCGGGAGATAGATCAAGAGAGAAAGAGAGAGAGGGTGAGAGGGAGAGAGGGAGAGAGAGAGAGAGAAGAAAGGGAGGGAAAAAGAGGGAGAGCGCCTCTACACTGTATATGCACGCGTATACAGAGTGTACCGAAGGTAACATCGGTCACAATAGCGATTCGATTGATTGGTGAAGGTCGGTCATTGGAAAAAAAGTGAAGCTTTACGATCGTCTCTAATCGCCTCGACGACATCATGTTGCACTCCGCAAAACAAAATCCACCCTCACCCTTCCCGCTCCACCCCCCCGCCCCCGTTGCCTACCCGCTCCGAACCCTCAAACACGCATAATGCGTGCGCGTATGCACACGCCTATACAGTGTGGATCGAAGATATCTAAAGTGGTTGCGGGGGGCAACGCGCGTTGTGGTGGAAACTCTGCTCGCGTTGCAACTCAAAATTTCACGGAAATCTATATGAAATTTAAATTGGGTGATAACACGTCTTCGGCGTCTACTTTGCTATCTTATTTTTCCTTTTAAATAACATATATTTGCTTGATTTATTGCGAACGCCGAAGAAACGTATATTTTTAACCGATAATTAATGGTGTATTCGGATACGATAATAAGATACGATAGTAAAAGTGTGTATTTTTAACCTTTGAACGTAATATAATATGTTTGAGCAAAGAGAGAAGATTAAGTAATTTATATAAGTTTATCATCATTTTTTATTTATCTTCTTATAAATTATGGTAACAACTTTAAGGCTTCCACACGGATATTTTCGTCAAAGAAGCAGTTTTGCGAATTATCTTCGTGTTTCGATATAAATTCTTACGGTCACGCGTTTTTAGTTGGGCAATTTGAGCGTCGCGAACGCGATAATACAGTAAATATGTCGACGGGAAAAGGCGCGATCGGATAAATTCGGAGTTGATTTCTCTCTCTCTCTCTCTCTCTCTACCTCTCTCCATCGTGTCCGCAAATCGGGCACACGTGTCGCCAACTATTGCGCACTCCAAATCAGAGTAACCGGCACAATTCTCGTGCGTAACGCGAGGGAATCTAAAAGGGCGTATACAAAGGGGACAGACTTCTCGGCCTCGGCGCGAGAGCTACGAGGGTATAGTTTTCGATAGACAAATACCTTCACGCTAAGTGCCTCCAGTAAGGGGGACCCCGAATCGTGTTCACCCCAACACCACGATACGAGCGATCGAGCGAGACCGAACGGCAGAATGAGAGAGAGGGATGAAGTCGGGTTCTCTCGAGTAGGGGAAAGGGCCGCGATATGGGGCCGAAGGGGGGAAATATTTTTATTAAAAAGGGCGCGTGGAACGGGAAGGGAGAGGAGGGAGAAAGATCATGGCGGTCCCCGACGAGGCCGCATTAAGCCATATTTCCGTACTTGCAATCGACGCACGCGAACTCGGAATTAATTGCATTATCTCGTGTATATATATATAAAGGGATTGTGAGAAATGCTATTTCGTGACAGAAAGAAGAAAGCTGTCCAGAATATACTTGGGTTGTTTGTATTTATTTAATTGCTGGAAAGCTTTTATCGAGAAAGAATTACTAGACTTCTTCGGAAAAAGCAGTTCAGACACGAGAAAGAAGAGTCACACAAGGCAACGGTAGATATCATTAACATCTAATTATTGGATCCTTTTCGAAAGAGAATTGTTAAATTTCGGGAAAGATGATTTGTATTAGGGAAAGAAGTCGTAAAGGTAAACGTTGGATCTCTATTTTGACGCGTGAAAATTACTTCGTTTTCTGTTTAGAATGATTTTTGCTTAATCACAATCTCTCTCTTGTATTTTTATAATTTCTGATTTATCGTAATCAGAGCTTATTTTGAGTTTCGAGATAACTGATAACAGCTCCTGATGTGTTTATTTGCGCATTTAAAGAAAAGACGAGGAGAAATAACTTCGCCAAGGTCAAGTGGATCATGTCGATGCGCGGTCGCCGAGAAGCGCACGACGAGTGCTCGGGCAGAGGAACCGACGTCACTGACCGTGGATGCACGCGAGACTCGCGACAATTTCGCGCGTGACGTCGCGTTTCGGCCCTTCGGCTCGAAAAGAAGCCCGCATTGCCTTGAATCCGGTTCTTGAAACCTTGCGATTGTGTCTGCGATCGCACGAACGGTACACCATCGAATATCCCACGATAGAACGAAGAATTTCCCGCGCAGAGTCTATTCAGAGAAAAAGAGAGAGAGAGAGAGAGAGAGAGAGAGAGAGAGAGAGAGAGAGATCATTTCGTTAAAACAGTCTTTATACTTATTGATCGCGGATAAGTATTGAATTATTATTATCATCATCATCATCTTTAGAAATTGATCTCTCAAAGGTAAGTAGAGAAAATGCTGGCGATAAACGTTCGCGGAAACACGTGGATCCGTTTAGTTTCTTACGACTCTGACGTTCAATTTTATTATGTATGCAAATTACTTCTACGTATCGAGTGATTTAGATAATTATTTGCACACCGTACAACATCGGTTCTCGATAGGATCAAAGAGCGAGCGCGTTGGCCAGCGAGTTGATTTATTAGACAAAAATGAAATTGCGAGAAAGACAGCGTAGCGAAATAGCGAGAAGAAAGGTATTGGTAATGTAAAGATATTGGTAATGTAAACCAAGCGAAGTATACTTATGCACAAATATACAAATGCGGACAACCTGCTGACTCTGACGCTTTAATCATTCATGCGAAGTGCATATGTGAAGAAAAGGCATGGTGAAGTTTTATGTTCCGAAGTTTCCGAAGAACCCAGAGAGATTTCATTCGCCGAGAACTAGAACCCTCTGCGTGTGTGACGTGCATGTATGTGTGTGACTTGGCGAGGCTCGCAAGAAAAAAACTTGGGCTGTTGCGAACGCGATGTATATTTACGACATAAATAATTCCGGGGCGGTTTTACGTATATTAAAAGTTTTATTGAAAGTTCAATATTTTACGAGATTGTTGTTCAACGAGTCCCTTCTATCGGGTACTTGAACATCTCTCTCGAAATTTTCAGCACTTAAAAAAAACACCGTTCTCTCAGAGCGAAAAGCTTTCGCGATGGTTCATCGTCGTTTACGGCCGTGATTCTTACGATAAAATTTACTAATGAAAATCTCATTAATTCCAAATGCCACGTAAATACGCTGTGTTACCGACCGTTTGTGAACTTCAGAGTCTGTGAAATCTTAACAGAGAGCAGTATAGTTCGCGAGGTAAACTTGAAGCGGATGTTAGACAGAGAAGCATTGAGCTCTCCATGCGAGATTTCAACTTCGTCCGCTTTGCCTACATAAATCTTCCCAGTCTTTATTTTGCTTTCCTTTTTATTTCTCCGTGAGAGGATTCATAAAATTTTTAAGAAGGGAGAATTACTCGAGATCGAATCAGCTGCAAATTGAAGCCGTCATCAAATTTTTATTTACATTGTTAAAGTACACATGAAACTCCTCTTCTAAAATCTTAATCCAAAATAGCCGATGTGTCTCTCTCTTTTTTTTTAAATAAGATTCTCATTATCTTTATTTCCCTATAGAAGATTCATATAAGCTTTACTTTAGCGTAAAAAGAGACATAACTGAAAGAAATCTCTTCTGGAAATTTCAAAAGAAATAATTTACTATCGTCGTTATTGTTGTTGTTGTTATTGTGCAACGTTTTACGTCAGACTCAAATCGAATACCGTCATTTTCTTTCCTACGTACAGAGAGCCTCTTTCGAGAATTAATTAGTATAATAGAAGTTTTTAACGTGACGTCTGCTAGACACTTCCATCATGTGTATAGGATGCCGTGGACGTCACAATAGATTTTGTAGTTACGCACCTACGCATCTCTCTCTTCCTCTTTTTCTGACCTCACGTCATTGGGTTCTCGCTCATTCATTTCTCATCTCTCTCGTTTTGCCGGACGAGCTTACGCTTCACATCGTGAGAAAGAGATTGTACATTCTACGTCAAGCGTTATATTTATAGCCTAGTCCCGGGATCTGAGACTTTATCAATTGCCATAATGACATATTTGTCTATATACGAAACTTCCTGATATCATATTCAGACGCGGCATAGATCTGATACGATCTGATACTATCAAATTCAAAGTTACAATCTATATGACGTCACGGCGTCGCGGCATATCTCTATATTCTGAACTTTGGAATTGTAAACTGGGTTTGTGCCGGCTAAAGTAAAATAAAGAAGTCACCCACGTGAAAGTCGAACTCACTTCACGAACCGATGAATCCGCCCGTTCGAATTTGGATCGTGTAAATAATTCTTGTCTTGAAAGAGTTTTCCTCCGAATTCAGAGCGAAACTCTTTCGTTGAGAAACAGGCACGGTAACGCAAACCACGCAATTTGAGTCTACATCTCGTATTATTAATAACATCAGATTATATCTTGATAATGAAACATTAATGTTGGATTTCCCTTTTTAACAAAAAAATTGCTCTATTCACAGAAAATTATGTTTTTACGTAACGCAAATAAATTTTAGGTACTTGTTTCCTCATCCGGCAGTTTCGAAAGAACCTATTTCTTTATCTTGTCACTTCAACGCAACGACAGAAAAAAAGCGCAAAGCGCGTTGAGTTTAAACAACGTTTATAATACAATACAGGAATATAATACTGATTCTTTGAAGAACGTTCGGAATAGACGTGAGTTGTTTGCATCCTATCGACCGAAATAGAGACAATCTAATTCTATTACGTGTTATAACACCCTTGCGAAGGCCCACGCCAGCTCAGCCTTCGTTTGCACCCCGCTGTGTTTTGTACATAAAGCTAAAACGTGTGGAACAGACGCACCCCGCGGGAGCGAAGACTTGATTGATTAAGATCTTCGAAAAAGCGCCAGTTGAATTACTTGTGAAATGTTAATAAGTTCACTGGAGGCTCGAACCGGCAAATGACGTGGCGATGTGCCAACGATTACGTCGCTTTCAGGGAATTTCCTCGGCGTGATTTCCTATAAGATAGGAATCGAATGTCTAGATAATACCTGTGGTTTCCTTTTTATCAAAACTGAAATAAAAATAGATCGAGCGAAAAATATTTTATTTTTGCTACAGAAAGAAACGTTTGCATTGCTAGATGCGTATAAAATTCCTAAAACTTTTTTGTCTGTATGTTTACAGTTCTTAATCTCAGTAATGGTGTAATGCAACTTTGTCGTTATATTACTCGAGTACTCGCGTTATCTTTGAAAAAAATGTGTACGTTGCGTCAGATTTTCGAATGATAAGTCGAGATTTTCCAACAGAAAACAGATGATTTGCGTTCGTCTTAACTTAAAAAGAACAAACAATTTTACAATGTTAATGAGACATCCCTTTAAGCATTCCTCGCTATTTTTCATTGAAAAAACTTTTAATGAATGCAAGACGCACGTGTATGACTCATGTAAGTCACACGTGACTCTTTCTGTAAACATTAATGTGTATTTATATTTCAGATGCAACGAGAATCTACGTATTTAGTGTAAGCAGATTAATTATGATTTACAGCAAATAAAATTTACGACATACAACAAATTTATTTGCGAACATTGCACAATAGCTCTGAGAGATAATATTAGTTAAGCCTCTTCTTAAGGAGATAACTTTGACTAAATTCCAATTGATTCAACCGGTAGAATAGCTTATCGTGCAGTTTCTGTACACTTCATTATATCCTTGATTTTCTATTTCTTATTTAAAAAAAATCTTCTATCTTTTGTGCTACACGAAAATTAACAATTCTAATAAATTACTTATATTTTTTGCAATAAGTTTTTCACTGTATATTTTAATAGGCTTATTAGCGTCATTATTAAATTAAATATCATTGTAACTGGTGATGTTAATATTCAGCTTTATTTTATAATTGCATTTCAAGTCCAACAAATCGAATCGGTGCACACACAGTTTATGGAAAATGGGAAATATATTTGTAAATCTATATGAATGTTATATTATTAAACATTAAGAATCCGCTTCGATAAAAAATAGGATTCCTTTTTTTATCTGATTTATCCTTTTCGGTCTAATTTCCTCTTGTAATTATTCTAACAAATTATATGCTGACAAATTATTGTCGATATTACTTGACATGGTGATTGAAATGGTGATTGAATCAATCAGAGTTTTTTTGATCAAAGAGATCACCCTCAATCACCCAAATGATGAGTCTCTCTTAAAATGGCGGGTTACGCCATTATTTAGCGAATTGACCAGATTGAACAAATATCTGTCTTCGACGATCGATAACGCCCCCCTCCCGCGAAATACTTTTCGTATATATCACGTTCATACGTATATACGTACGAGCTTAGCCATCGGCACGTTCGTCGGAGTGCGTGCATCACTCTTTCTCTTTCTCTGCCTTCCTCGATAAAGGCACCAGCGGATCGAGGTGTCCGGACAGTCAGTTCTCAGACTTTGATCGGTGAGCCGCGTTTCGCGTAGATCTTGCCGATCAGGCACGTTGTCGATCTCTGATTACTGCAGCTATCGACAGAATCTCACTTAATGTGAGAAACGAAAATAATCTTGAGGAAATACACAAGGAAATCGGTTGGATAAGTGAGAGATCTTGTGGAAAAATCGATATCAAGTGTGAGACTTCTTATCACACTTCGATTTGAGGAGAATGGTACTTTTTAAAGATTGAACGATTAAATACAAGCGAGCGTGTGTATACGTGTGTGCATGTGGGTGCATAGATTCTTCATAATCAATTAACTACTGTACTCGGTGTTCAATAATTCACTAATTCATAAAAGACAACCGATCGCGCACGTGGGCACTGTACGATTATGAGGATCTACGGATTTCCTATACAGTCTTACGTAAGTAAGTGTTTACCTTCTCTATATACATATATGCATATATGTGGAGACGTCAATTTCGAAGATCGGCTCGGAATAAGAGGGGAAAGGTAATATGTATACAGAGGTTGAGTTAATAAGTGGAAATTACCGCGCGAAATTAGGTGCGCGTACATTAAGGCCCTATTCTGCCCTATTCTGTAACTCTTAATGACTGCAATGTCATATCGTTACATTGTCATTGCGCAGATTTCGTATACAGTAAAAAACGACGAATTTAATGATATCGTTAGAGTCGTTAGGAGTTACAGAATAGGAGTTACACCATAAGGTTTTCGCTTCTTATTCTTCACCTCTTGAATAATAAAATATATAATAGCGGGAATTACAGGTTAATGAACCATTCATCATCAGTTGCTTGTCATCTTGATGCGACATTCTTAATTCTTGAAAATGACGTCTTCGTCGTGCCAATAAAATTGCCTTAATCCTGTCCGGACTGCAAAATATTCAATTTGAGCGAGAATCTCGTTTCTCGAAGTCGTTCCTTTAAAAATCTCGATATCTTGATATAAATTTCGAGTGAGTCATGTTTATCTCACGATGAAATGCAATAGACATTATCCTCTTAGTAGCACACTTTATTTGAGATACATCCTGAAATGTCTTTAGGATGTTTAAAGGACATACTTCACACAGCACTATTTATAAAATATTTATAAAATATTTACAAAATATTGTATTTATAAATATTTATAAGACTTATTTTAAATATTTTGTAAATATTTTTGTGGTCTTAGATTGCACAGATCATAAACATTTATTATTGATATTATGAAATATTTATTGTAAATTTTGTAATAAAAGTCACGAAAATACTTAATAAGACATTATAATTCAAGTAAAAAAGTACTTACCACGAATATTTATTTATATTTATCATAAATATTACATTAAATATTAAATCAATCTTTTAACAATATGTCGAATAAAGCTTTATATTATATAAAATGTGTATAAAATGTTTATGTAACATTTCAAAGAACAAATAATAATTATTATTATTTATCATAAATATTTCTGTGCTGTCTGGGTCCTAAAAAGGTTTGGAGGTCTGTGTTGTTAGGGCCTAAATGTATACATATAATATAGGAGAGTTTTTTAATTCATCTGATCAATCGCGTTATGTGCAAATGCAGCTTTTATGGTACAAAGTTGCATCTGCATATAGTAATTGATCAGTCGAGGAATTAAAAAAACTTTCCTTATTTTCACCTTATTTTCACCTCGCCATAGGTGTTTCGGACTATAGGATCTCCGGTAGGAATTTCCGGATGACTTAATGCTTTCACGGACGGATCGAATGTGATTGATGACACGTGCATTCGTGCGAAGACGTCATTGAAAAAATCAGTGCGATGGTGAGAGTGCAAGATAATGATATAACAGGTGATCGGAGAAACAACCGATAATACGTCGCTAGTGTCAATTCTGTAATTCTCAAGAGCTTCGGACTTATCTGTCTGACTAACTTCGCAAAACCGGCTAATCAAACACAAGAGGAGACAAGAGAGAAATAGAGAAAAAGCTGACTGAAATCCTCAATTAAAACCGGCATCGATCATCAAGCAAATAACTCCCGCGTTACATGGAAGACTTATCGGCGAGTGCAACCAGGGTGTGACAAGATAAATGCGCAAAATCTAATATGATATCGAGTGTTGAGAGAGGAGCGGAAGAGCCTGTCTCGCCTAAATGTCGCCGCGACAAGTACTGCACGTCGTAATTATAGGTGCATCCGGAGCAAGGTCGAATTACCATTTCTATTTTCAAAGTCCAGTAACTGATAAGTTCAAAGTTCGATTATGCTCAGTGCAGAGTGCTTGACGAGCGTCGATTTAAAGGTTGACACGATATAAATTTCGAGTACGTTCTCGATAATCGACACTCGATAGACTTTGATAAGATGCAACTACCGTCCAGGATGGGACTCATTTGTGCCTACGTCTTTTTCGCGTATTTATTGACACCAATTGCGTGCACGAGTGACGCGATGCCCATCATATATCCTATCCCATTGGTAAGCATATAATACTACACCGACATTTATGACATATTAAACTTAGGTTTCGTATTTATTTGTCTGAGCTTCACGTATTTCGCATCTCTCGCGGAGTTATATTTAGATCAGCTAGCCGATATTTGTACCAGTTTCTTGATAGTGATAATCTCCAGATAATCTCGGTTGTAAAAGCTTTTACGCAAATACCTGATCTTTCCTGAATCGCGAGGTTGCATAAGAAATCGAGAAGTTGAGAAAAACAAAATATATCTAAAAGAAGATACGCGAACGAGTCTTGAAAGATGCAAATCGGCAACTCTTGTGAATTGACGTAAAAGCTATAAATTCCTGGAAATAAATTCTTAGAAGTTAATTTATTAGTTTATAAATTGCAATATTACTTATTTATTGTTTCAACGATCTACGCTCATATATATATACATGTAGAAATTGTTTCGCAGAAGCTCCGAAAAAAGTCCGAAAATTTTTTGCCCGATTTCAAATCTGTCTTAAACGATATGGAGTCATTTTCCATAAGTGACAAACTACAACGCCAACAAGTTCGGTCATTAGTCACATGATTATTTATGCTCACGACACGTCTCAAGCTGCGTTTTCCGAGAATGTTGAAACGTCGAGATATATCGACAGTATCGTTCCAACAACATACACAAAATACAATCAATATTTTTCGTTTTAGCAAAATGAAACCACAATGCCGGAGGAATACAGGCACTTACCGTTGGTGGGAAAATGTTGCTCCATAGACGAAGTCCTCGTAAAAGATACGCACGGGAATAACATTTGTGCTTCCTCGAATGACTCGTCGACGTATTTTTCACCTCTCTTCAGCGAGTTCAATCGTACCGGCGCGCTGGTGCCCGGTGATGAATATAAGACATTCACCGCTCTCGTGGGAAATCCCTGCAATCAGAGGTATGTATACGAGAAGACGAAAAAAAGATCCGCAAAGATTGGAATGATCGAATCAGCTGTTGAGAAAGTGTCACGTTACAAACCATTTTAGCGAAGGTCATTCATTACTAGACATCGGATTTTTATGCAAATATTTTCTGCAGACGTACACAAAATATGCAAATTTGCACAAATATGCAAATATGCGCAATGTGTACAAATATTTTTCAAATGCTTTTTTAATAAGGCAAATTTCTATTTTGATGTTACTTTCCAATCTACTTTCTAAAAAAATATTGCATGAGAATTCGAATGTCTATTCATTATATAATATAAAATGAGTTTGTACTATCAGTATCCTTATCAATAAATCGGAGCGCCATGCCGATTGGCCATGTTTTACGATAAGACTGTTTTCGTATTATAATGAAATGACGTATTGTAACGAAATGTAAACTAGCCAAACTTATAAACTGTAAAATTTAAAAAAAATCTAACGAACATTTAGTGCGAAAATATACCAGGCTTTACATAATTGCAAATTAAACATGTGCTTGGAAATCGTAAGATGAATTTACTTATATCTTTAATCAAGAAAAATTGCAATTGATATTATATAGGATGTCCTGAAATGTGAATTAAAATTATACCACAGCGAGGAAGTTTTTAAAAAAATGAATTATGAAAGTATTTGTTATCGTTTCGAGCAGTTAGGTTTTGAGATACACTGGTGAAACACTGGCTAATTATAGACTAAGTAGTCTGTCCATGAGTCGCGCACTTCATGCGCTCATAAGCATTAGATAATAGATAGTGTATAACGTTCGCATAATATCGTGTATTGCGTGTAACATTATAGCAAATTAGTTGATGCTGATGATAAAGGTAATTAATAAGATAAGTATAACTTATCGGAATATTATATCGCTACTAAATTACTAATTTATACTACATTATCAATATTATTAAAATGTATGTACACGGTATTCCCCGGACATTACACACATAATTTTTTATCTAATGGACGTGTGATGTTCACAATCATTAACACTATCAACACGCGACTCTCTAATGCGGAATAGACAACCGTTCAATTATAATTTATAATTAGTCACTTTTTAATCTTTATATCTCAAAAACTACTGTTCGAAACGACAAATAATTTTATAGCAAATTATTTTTTCCGAA
>NW_017305800.1:307829-312985 GCF_001594115.1 Trachymyrmex septentrionalis | reverse complement strand
TATATATATATATATATGAGAGCGATAACTCTCAACATTGTATTCTTCAAATACTTATGATATATCAAATTGTGTATCTTATTGAAAGTATATAATTCACAAGCTGTTGTAGAGTCCACTCATTGCCTGCATAGGGCAAATAACGTGCGGCGTCAATATTTTTTTCCTTTGCTAATAAAAAAGATGATATCGTGTGATAATCGGCGGAGATGAAATCATAAAGGAACGTTTAATCTTGCCAGATATGTAGTACGACGGATAACAGTGATATCGCCACGTTGTATGCAGTTTGTATATTCATCAGCTAAAAGGTTGCAACACTTTTTTCGGAATGTAGCCTGCTTACCGGACATCCTGTATAATATCAATTTGGTTCTTACTTATGAATCTAATCATTTATCTTTAATTGCTCAACGAGCAAGGCTAAGTTCCGAAACCAATTTAAAAAAGTGTTGCAATCTTTTAGCTGATAAGTATATACGATTTATTCATAAAGTATCGAGTAAAATGTAATCGCTCATGAATTACATTTGCATAAACAATGAAGATTGCAACACAAATCTAAATTGACTTGTGAGAACCTCAGGGGGGATTCGGGAATAAAAAAATTTATTTCTTGCCGAGAAATATAAGAGAATTCAAGAAGATGAAATCTTCAAATATAAAATAGCAAAAAATGCAGGATAAAAGCACAGTGGACAAAATAAAGATATAATTGACTAGCAAATTTTGTCATATTTTTGTAACATGGTTTAAAATAACTTTATTCATGAATTTCTTCTTTAAATGTTTGACATTTAAAGAACTTGACTGGATACACAGATGCGACATAGAGAAACAACAACATTCAGTGTGATAAATAAAATGCTTTATTCTATTCTTTTCTATCGTAAAATTCAGTATTATTGCAATTTTTGTAATTAGATAGGAATGATTTTCTCAGCAAAACTTGTTTCTCATGAACGATTAATTATAGAAACGTGTTTCTCGGAAAGATCTTCTGTCGCGATGTATGTATCCTGGTGCGGGTATTCAAAGTAAATTAAATCCATTTACTTTGAATACTCTACTCGAGCACCTTTCTTAAGTCGGCGCTCCAAGTTTGCACGTATACGCGCACATATTTGACGAAGCAATTTTCAGGTACATGCTACAACCGGAGGAGAGCAACGTTGATGAGTATTATTTATTGGTGAATGGTTCCATTTTCGCGCCGCGACTCGATCATGTACCGATTATGTTGATGCCCGGTAAGAACTATTGCATGGAGATTGTGCCCGAGCTGGGACTTCGAGCATTTGTCTGTTTTCAAGGTTTGTACTCTTTAATATTTAATAATTATTTTCTTGAGTTGAAAAACATTCAGAGAATTTACAGAGAAATTCAGAAGAATTATAAAGATTAAATATTTTCATATGTTATAAATAAGTGATATACTTAGATAAAAATAGAAGGATTTTGATAAGATTGTTTTTCAAAGGAACTGAAATCAGACAGACAATCTTTCCATTCTTCTATTATCTTTTAGCTGTCACTTATCTATCTCTATATATTTTGTATAAAGATATTCATCAATGCCTCATTGGTAATCCTTGTGAATATTTCCGTGAATCCTCTGAATGTTTCAAACCAAGAGAATAATTATTACTTGTTCGTACAACGAATTATTTATTTATATAAAAAAGTTCATATTTACCATATCACAGAAAATTGACAATTTATTGACGTGTAATTTCTTTTATGTTTCCTCGCACTTAAGTCTTTTAATGTAAACGCAACAATTGCAGATGTTCCGCCGCCGCCGACGGATCCACGGGTCATTATTTATGCCTGCGGGCTCCTGATCTCAGTTCCTTTTCTGATACTTACCATTGCGGCATACACCATAACGCCAAGATTGAGGGACGTCCACGGAAAAGCCCTTTGCCTCTATTGCGGCTGCTTGGCGCTGGCCTTTACCACTTTGGCGATTACGCAACTCGCAAGCGGACAATTATCGCCTCAAGTCTGCGTTAGTATAGGTAAGATAATTAATGAGAAACGTATTTAATCGTGACACTATTAAATAAAAATACATATAATGTACATATAGTAATAATACAATTTTAGAAAATCATGATTTATGACCAGAAATAAAAAATTTCCATTTTTTTTTAAATAGTAAGTCAGGAAAATCGACGAAAAATGTTCAACTCAAATAATCTTTTTTTTTTTTTTAAATTACACTACTGCCTGAGCGTTTAATCGAATTTAATCTTCTGAATCGAGTTACAAGAATATCGTTATAGAAATTTGAAGATAGACAGTAATAAGTTGTAACTGATAATCTTCAAGCTTGTACAATTCGAATATTGGACTTTGGACTGTTACTTTTACGGACAATGAATGAGTGGGTATAATTTCGGCGATGTCGTGTAGAGGTACAGGAGGTTCGCTTTAGGAAGTATGACGACACACGCATGACAAGCAGATTGATTGAGAGACTGAGATCGGCGTCGTTTTCAGCATTCGTCATCCAATTCTCGTTCGTGGCCTGCTTCTTCTGGCTGAATGTGATGTGCATCGAAACATGGGCATTGGTACATCACCATGTGAACCAGCGCTCGTACAGGAGAATCCAGCCTAAAACGCTGTTCTTCTACTACTCGATATGGGCCTGGGGCTTCCCGGCGGGCCTCATTCTCATCTCGATGTTGATGGATCTCAGTCCTACAATACCCATGACCTACGTTAAGCCCGCTTTTGGTAGCGAGAGCTGCTGGTTCAGATGTAAGTTTCTCGATCCATTTACAGGACTTGTAATTACGTCTCATTGCCATCACGAATACGCACACCAAAGAAACTTTTTTGGTATCGTGCAATTCTATTTTTACTCCCCCCATCTACAATCTGAGTCTTTTTTGTCTAGCTCGAATTTTTTTTACAGTTTTAGACTTTCACAACATGTGGAAAAATTCAGAGTTACTTCTAAACATTTCTATTACATTACCAAATAGATTCTCAACTTAAATGTTAAGACCTTCATTTAATAAAAATTGAAATTTTAGTAATATTGAGGTAAAAATGAAAATATGTATAATTTAGCAATAAAGGTATCGAATTCAGTCCTTCTTTATTTCGGAGAAATTTCACTAGTGCCAAAAAAAATCTAAATTGAAGATGGAAGATTAAATATATTTTCCCACAGTTAGACAAAATAAATACGTGCGATTCGATCTAATCATTGTGAGCCTAACAATTCCTATCATAGTAATATAAAATCATCAAACTTTTTGGTTTGAACATCTGTCGTTTTGCTTATTATCTTCATTCACTATCAGAAAAAGTGCAAGTGTTAATTATTATCGCTCTTTTTATAGCCGATGCGGAAGCTTTGCCGTATTTCTACGTACCAGTCGGTATCCTTCTGTTAGCGAACATGATTCTCTTCATAATCACTGCCATCATGATCAGCCGGTACCAGCAAGTGCTCGCGTTGAGACGCTTAGCGAGGAATCACCATTCCGATCGGGAGGATCAAAGACTCTTCCGCAGACTCAAGCGGGTCTTCACCGTTTGCCTTGTACTCTTCTTTTTGATGGGTCTCAATTGGATGATGGAATTAATTTCTTGGGGGGTTGGCGGTGATCCTTTCGACTGGACGGCGTTCGATTTGGTGAACGCACTTCAGGGTGTCCTCGTCTTCGGTCTGTTCGTTCTGAGAAGGCCTATCAGAGACTTCGTTTGGCATAGAATACAGAAGATACGGGGAATAAACACCACGGAACTAAACGTCGGAAGCATGGACCTGGCGCTATTACCCGTAATAAACGGCGATATCCCACAGAGATCGTATAATTCTTAGAAAAGTTCTTAGAAGAAGACTGATCTTTTCCTAAACGTGACAAGATGATGCATTTAATGCAGGCCGAAGTGATATCGACTGTAAACTTAATGCAATCGATAAACCGATAAACCAATGGACCGACAAAAGGTAGGAGCCGGGATATATGGTCTCACGTCAATGAGATGAAAGTTATTTTAATTTCGCTGTGTGCAATAGCAAAACGGAGCGACCTTCTCGAACGATGACGCTCATGAAGAGATACAAAATATCTCTTATTGGTGTGATTTCGTTGCAAATCACTCGAGAAACTCACTCAAGTTAACTAGCCTGCGAAATCCGATGCAAGGAACTTTCGCCTAAAGGAGATTATTTATAAATATTTAATTAAATCACAATTTTTATAAGTAATAGTTTCTAGTCTTTTTTTTTTGCAATAATCTAATTGTAAATATCAATGCGCAGGTTGAGACGTTTTAATTTCGAGTAAAATGCATCGACAGAGGAAACATACAACATGACTTTGCGCGCGTTCAGTTACAAGTATTTCGCGATGTTATGTGAAAATCTTTTTCTGCAAGGTAACATGTTACGTAAAACGCATTATTCGTCCACCTCCGCAAAATATAGTACATATTGCGATGTTACTGCGCTAATTATACAACTGTGGAAACAAACAACGGATGAACCTCGCTCAAGGATCTCAAATGATAAGAATGTAATTTGTGCAATTAAATATGTGTGAGAACCGGCTGTAATTCTAAATTGATGTTCATTAAGTGCGGCTAAGTGATTATACATAGTAGTATTACGATAATACTTGTAGTTCTTCAATTCACGCCGCAAGTCGATGTTCACATCGATAATGTTACCATGCCTTGTGTACTTATACATTGCTTATTGTTAAACGGAACAACAATGCGATACAATAATATCATTGTGCGAAGCCTTCATTTCATGAATCCGGTGTGACACGTTATGTTAATACATTACAAATATATTAAATCTAAACAAAAGCGCAGCATAGTGAATATTGAATAGAGTACGTCAAAACGTGTTTATACATCAATTATAAATTCATCGAAAATACGTCAATATCGCGTATCGCGGTATATTCAGGAGGCGGGGAGGGAGAAGAGTTGGGGGTGGAAAAACAAGTTTTGCATAATATTGTTATCGAATTGTATTGTTGTCCCGTATGTAGCTAGCACATTATTTATTGTCGTACTAGACATCATAATTTATTGAAGAAATTGTGCATAGAATAGAACGACGAGGCAAATGAGTCAAAATAAATAACAAATATTAATATCCTTTATTCTTGCTTTCCCTT
>NW_017305800.1:300276-307729 GCF_001594115.1 Trachymyrmex septentrionalis | reverse complement strand
ATATATATATATATAAAACAAACAATATGCGTGAATTTGTACGAACGTACCTTGCCACAATTAAATCTATTAAATTATGCTAAGAAAATAGTCATGATATACAACGTGAGCGCACGCGTATCACGTAACCCATTAACGCTCGAGAGGCAGAAAAAAATAATTATATACCTATAGGTACAGTCTATCTCTAACAACAAGTTAATGGATCGCGAAAGATCTTGCGTGCAGAAAAACGTGACGGTGCACTCACTGAAAGCTCTAAAGCGGACGATTAAATACGCCGCGACATACTTTAAGCGGCAATGCCGCGACGCACCCTGAGAGCGCAAAAACCAGGTACCAAAAGTAACAACTAACTCCTATACAAAACATCATTTCGTGATGTGTTTAATTTATAAACTTACTATACCGTACCAAAAGCACCCTTTGATTAAAGGCCATATTTTTCTTGATTCATTTAATTTTCCTACTCACACAACTTAGAGTAGTGAACCTATTTCACCCTTAAAACATTTCCAAAAAAAAAAAAACCGTGGTAATAGGATAATAACAATTAAATAAGATATTTCTGTCTATCTATAGAAAATTGCTTAAAGCTTGGTATTTAATCTCTCGACAGAAACGATTACCGATCATGCGTAAGCTCTTTTTAAGTGAATTTTTTTTAAGTAAATTGATTCTTTGCTATAAAATTTATGTAGATGATTGTTCGACTGATCTATGAGGACCCGAAAATTCCGGACTCACTCCCAAAACTTCCATAAGATAGCCTCGTTGAGCTACATACACCAAACAGTACATTTCCGACAGACGAAGCGCCGAATCATTGTACGATATTCGTTCCGTGTTCGCGTGAGGTTCGTCAGAAACTGACATTGGTTTACCTGGATATTAGATAATTATTAGAAGAATGAATAGTAACACTAAGTAACAACAATAACGTAAAATAACAACAGGATGTGTAATGGAATAAAAATCTTACCGCGACTAACATATTCGTAAATGATGTAATCATCTAGACTGGAGAATTCATTAGGAAAGAGACCTATCCAGTCCCCATTGCTTGGGATAAAATCTCTTTGTAGTTTGTAAGAGATAAAATTTTCCTCCACAATACAGTCTTGGAATTCCACAATGTTTTCTTCTACATTAGGTCTGACCTAAAAAAAAAAGAGTTTTATCATTCACATTTAGCTCGATAAGGAGAAATGTATAGCAAGACCGTATTTTTACCACGATATCAAATTCTCCAGTTACAGGTTTATGATCCGAGACACTGTAATCGGGATGGCTCTTGTAAGTATGCTGCTCAGTGTGAATTTCTATATCGTCATATATATCTGCTGCATTTACTTTGTATAAAATCCTATCGGTCCAAGATGGTCTACGCCTACATGAGAAATAAACGTAAACATGTCAAAATAACATTATATAAAACATATCAAAATATTTAAAAGAAATATTTATAAATTTTTCTTATATTTAATCAGTATAATTTACTTGAGATCAAATTCTTGAGACTCAAACTCGTATTTGTAGGTAGGCGGGAATGTAATGATACTTTCATTCAGTTCAGCAAAAGCTTGTTGCTCCTTCATTACCATCATTAACTGATCTCTTTCGAGGAGTTCCTTCAATTGCTTCTTTTTCACCAATAAGTCTATATCAGCGGCAGTTAAATCCTCTCCGTTGAGCCGAAAATTTAAGTCACCAATCCAAAATATATAGCTAATAGAAGATACGTATATTACTACCGAGGATGTAGTTAATTTTACTTAAATGATACAATCCTATTTCAATATAAAAATATTCATACTCATGATATAATATTCTCGATGTAAACGGAGCAGTGAAAGTGTGATCTGTCACGATGGTATTATAATCTGATACTCTATCAGCTAGTAAATGATCATGGGGAGTCAAATGTGTGTTCACCACGCAAATGCTGACCCCATAGATATTCATTCTTATGCTCACTGCACCCTTGTTTCCCTAAAAACAAGCAAGATAAGCAGATTATTGGTAGAACAGTAATTACTACATGCATGCATCTATTTTTTGTGGTACGACAAATTTTTCAAGCATGTTAATTGGCTGCAAGACAGAGAGGATCTCAGATCTCTTTGTCCTATAGCCAATAAGCTAAAAATTAATGAACAAAAAACAGGCGCATGTAATAATGACCTTACAGTGTCTTCTTACCCATATGCCACCAAAACCTGTCTTAGTATACTGAGTTTCTATCAATCTTAAGTGTGTCAAGTGTTTCCTTAGGCAAAAAACATTCAGAACAAGACCCTGTAATCGTTGCGAACGTACTTTTACATAATCATACTTCTTCAACACATCTCTGCAAAAACAAGTCAGAGTATAATTTTCATATCTTAAATGAATATACATAGTGAATAATTATATTCCTAATATAAGGGTTGCATCATCATAACAGACTTACCTAAAGGCTTTAGTCCACGGATCTTCAAATAGTATATAGTCTAATATTAAATTTTGTGGTTGTGATTTAACTTCCTGTAAACTGAAAGAACACACACTTTATCATCGAATCTGATCCAGAAAAACGTTTTGGACGTACCCGACAAAATATAAATCCGGCCACACCAACTTTGATTTGTCACAAGGTGTAATACCCAGAAGTTGATGAAGATCCTCTCTGGGATCTGGGAACTTCGTAGCTACATTGTACGTGATGAAGTAAATTCTATGAGGCGTTAAAAGGAACGTATTAAGAAACAAATTGTGTCTATTCTCTGCGAGATATAATCTATGGTAGCAGAAACACGTAACAGATCCAGTTACTCCTTACCTCAGCCGCTCCACTGAACATGCCATTTCGGAGGTTCTCGATGACATCGAGAGGGACAGGGAAATTTTACGAAGAATTTACGTAATTCGCGCAGATACAGAAATGGATTCACGTCGCGGTAACTCCGCACAACGCTGGAGATCGCCAGGTCATCGCCAGGTTAGGAACTCGCGCGCATTGCGTTCTTATTCTTTGTACTTTCACCCGCGGCTATGTCGGCCGCGAGAATACCGTCGCACCGCCAGCGAGGCTCGTCGCGTTCGTTGCATTCGCTGTCTCGAGCAACATCTGGTCACGCGATTCGATACGAGTGCGTCGTTTACGGAACCATATTGTTGACAAGTGCAGAGGGAAGATAGCTCCCCTCCTCTTCCGCCGCTCCACTATTTTTCCCCCCACTACGCTCGTTGTTCCACGTGACATCTGTCATTATGCGACTGCACTATTGCAGCTGCAGCTGCACGCGCTACCTTGACCGATCGCGATCGAGTATGCAGTTGGTCTACGTAGTCTACGATTTTCCTTCGTCATCACCGCGATCTCTGACCCCCTTGCCGCAAAGAGATAGGAAATCCGGTTAGCACTGTGTTAATAATCCTTTCGCGAATCTCGGATGATTCTTCATCAATCAAACGGTGCTTTCCAGTAAGAGACACAGCGTGAGAAATTATTTCTAAGAAATTGATCAATTTATAAGAAATTCACCAATCATAGTTGAATGTGAGGAGAATGAAGCCGATTATTCTTCTCACATTTAATTGTAAATAGCCAATTTTTTATTATAGCTTATGGCATAAGTTAACAGTTTATTTACGCCTTACGGCATGTATAAATGATCCTTAATATAGTGATCATTTCATCTGTGTTCAACATCGACAAAAAATAAAGATGTAATGATTCACTGTGTTACACTGTGTCATCTGTGTATGTTACTGGAAAGTAGCCAGACTTTGATTAATTCAATTGGCGATTAACTTGTCAAGTAAAGAAGGCCCCAATATAAGATTAACTTTCATCTCGGTTTCACTTAGGTCCGATTCCACCAATGTAAAATTAACCTCAGTTCAATTTACGCTTCATTCTTTTTTTTAATTCTTACTGAAAAAAAAAAGATGAAGAGTAAGAACTGAGATTGAAGTTAATTTACATACATTGGTAAAAATAGGCATTACTGTGTGTTTACGTTTTTCTAGTTCTTGAAATTAGAAAAAGGTAAAGAATAAATTGAACCGAGATTAAAGTGGTGAAACTGGAATAAGGCTGGTATTATATTTTTATCATACGACACATTTCCAAAGTCTATTAATTGAATAGAAATAAGGAAGAGAAATTCGAGAAGGATCTTTCTATTTTCCTGCAACCTTGTCCTGCAATCAATTAACGCTTGAAAAATTTGTCGTACTATAAATATAATATTAATATTAACTTAATTAATGTTTTTGTGTACGGAGTTATTAACTTCTTGTCGCTCGATACGTAGAAGAAGTTATTATAATTTTTGTTTATTTCTACTAATTGTAGATAAATTTAACTTACTTTTTATCTTTTTCTAGCTTTAAACATTAGAAAAAGTTAGTGAATAAATTAATTCTCCATGTGCAATCTGAGTCTTTCTTAGCACAAATAAAATTTACTCTCAAATTTCACCTTTAATTTTGTCCAATTTCAATTTTTATTAAATAAAAGTTTTAATATTTGAGTTAAAAGATATTTGATTAATGTAATGGACTGGTTGAAAAGTATAATCCTGATTTTATTTTTCAAGTAGTAAAAAAATTTGGGCTAGACAAAAAAATTCAGATTACAGACAGGAATTAAATCGAGATTACAATCAATTTATGATTGATAGAAATGGAACATTTGTCGGTTGAATTAATCGCCGCTTAAGTTAATCGAAGTTTGATTGATAAGCCGCCCTCGAAGAATCGATTTTCCTTGGAAAGTCTAAAATTCTGACGCTCGCAAGAAGTACTATTTACAACGAGTTTTATTTCTCAATTAATTAAAAGGATGGTTGACGCGAATGTTCTCAAAGAGATTGTGTTATCTTATCAAAGAGATTCATCCGCAGGCATCGAAGGTGAGTGGAAAATGATGTTCTCGTATTAATAAAAAAAAAAAAAAAAATGTGTCGTAACATTTATTGCGTTATTCTGGAGGGACGTACACTTCAGGTTCATCTATTGCTCGCAGCGATCTGCAATTGATCGCGTACGCGTCTCTGGCGGGATAACACTCCCGCGATGATCGTCCAAGTTACAAAGAAGTACTATGTAGAATCGTTCACTAAGATTCTGATAACGACGATTATTTACAATCAGAATAACGAGAGATCAACAATCGCGCGCTTGTGCGTGATTTAATCTTAAGACACGACAGGCATATATAGTCTTGTCATCAACGATAAGATTCGCCCTTTCAGTACATCATTCCGGGATGGGCAGCCCTTTGGAAGAACACGTTGGGATTGGCCGACAAGGTCGTGTAGAGATTCCCAGCATCCTCCGGCCTCAAGTACATACCGGGTGGCAAAACGAACGTCTCCATCGGTCCATGTACATCTGGAAATAGTATAAGAGTACAGGATAAAGCAGGGTAATTTGAATAAGTTAATAGAAATTTTCGAATCGTATGAAAAATTGAGGTCGTACAGTTGTATTCATTGAAATTAAACACATACATAAAGAACGCACCAATAGTGCATGTTTGATCGAATGTATTATGTGACCTCAATCTTTCATAATTCACAATTTGAAAATTTCTGTTAATCCACCCAAATTACTCCGCTTTATCCGAAATGTTTTCTTGTAACGATGTTTACTACGAATAATTAATTTAGTGTAAAAGAGAAAATATCCAAGGCTGATGGAAAATTGGAACGAATCACCTTTACGGCATCGCCTCGCGTTTATGCCTATCGGAAACGTTTTATTATTTGGTATCAATCGGAGAAGCGAATATCCGGTCGTAACTTTCCATGCCGTGTGTCTAGTGGCTATCATTTTCGCCTCGCGATAATAAATGAATTTACAATATCGAGATATACGCAGGAATCGAAATCACGTTGTGCATAACCGGGACGAAGCCCTCGTTACGCCGCACGCGTTAAGCGCGACTGTAATTTAAAATCGTCGGCTTAAAGTAGGTCTCGTTGTTCGCAGCTGTCAAGCTTACAAGATTACGCGAGTTCGTCTTTGCCCTCGACACGCGTAGCCTAATCTGTAATTATACCCTACTATCGATACGCTCTTTAACATAATTTCTTAAACAATTGAAACAAAATTATCTTTGGAGAAAGAAAGTGTAAATTTACAGATACATTGTTTCTTTCGTAAGAATTCATCGGAGGTTTCTTTTTCCTTACATTTTCATATTACATTATTTCTTCTGTATTGTTTTCTTTACGGAGAAAATATCACAAGTGGAAGAGAGAAAGTGAAATAGAAATATAAATTGTATAAGAAATATATTTTTTTATAATACTTTGTTGAATATAACGGCATTATTATTCATCACTGTGGCAATTAATATGTTATATTAATATTAATATAATAATAATTGAAATATATTACACACACACACTCACACACATATATGCATATTTTTTATTACATTAGCAAAGATTACAGTACACATTATAAAATGTTATACAAGTATTTTCAACTATGTTGCATATAAAAAATTGCGAACGTATAACAAATTATATGTGCAACACCGTTGTAATCATCGTTTCTGTTAAAATTACTATCGTAACTTTCATGTACTCGGATTGTAAGATCTCTTTCTCGCTTTAGTGAAATCTGGTTATTCGAAATTGTACCTTAAGACAACACGAATAATTGCATTAATCTTTCCATACGATACGAAGTGTAATGTGTTAAATAAAAATATTCCAATTGCCGTATAATGCCGTCATAATCATCGATATGTTCTAGAGCGAATAAAAAACAAAAGTTTGATTACTATTTTTATTAAGATATTTCCCTGGTGTCTACATGGTGTTACGTTACGCGCTACGGACTAATGATAAAGGAAGCTTCTGTCAGAGAGATGTCGTGGCTTCGCGTAATGAGAGGGTCGTGAACCAGCACGTCGGTGTACCTAGTCTGAAGAGGCTAGCGACCTTCGTCTCTCTCTCTCTCGTAATCTCTTGCACATTTCACGCCTTGCTCGTAATAACGAGCCTCGCGAGGAACGCAAAGAAATCGTATCGCGTCGGGAGATGCGTGTGCAGCTTATCGACGGAATAACGTCCGCGAGAAATTGCTTGCTCTTTTACGAGAACAGGGCCGTTATCGAATCCTCGGGCGAAAGTGGCATGTTTCTCGATTTCTCGAAGATTCGACGCGAAGATCGGTATATATACGGTTTAACGGCCGCGACCGTTGGAGTACACTCGTTACGAAGTGCCTACGTCGTTCCTCGCTGAATGGACACGCGTCGGGGTCTTTAACGTAAATGCGTATCGCGCGTAGGTGAAAGTCATCCAGCTGCGATTTATGATCCAACTATGATCTACGTCGTCATGTTGTACATACAAACGCGCGCGCGTTTGAGAAACGATCGCGATTCGCATCGCGACGAGATACTTTTTCTTTCTCGCCTTCCTTTGCATTTGTTTCTTTTTTTGCG
>NW_017305800.1:296734-300176 GCF_001594115.1 Trachymyrmex septentrionalis | reverse complement strand
ACGAGAGACTTTTTCTTTCTCGCCTTCCTTTTCGTTTGTTCCTTTTTGCGCGTTTTTTTTTTTTTTCAATTGTCCATTTACACTCGGTTCGCATCTGTAATACGTTGAGTAACGACGCGACCTGGGTATTACAATAGCGCGTTCCCTTTGAATAGAGCTGAATAGGATCTAGAAACTCGTACGCGCGCGCTTTTCCATTATGCGTCTCTAGAAAGTGTGAAACTCCCGCTAATGCTGTTATTCTTTCTAAAGGGAAATATATCTGGAAACTTGGATTTTCGCGGACGGGGAAAGACAGGGAGAGGGACGAGGGATAGCCGCTACGAGTCTCTCCGAGAAGTGTCGACCGCGAGATCGATGCGAGATGGATGATCCATCGCGCTCATTCTATTTCACTTTAGCGATTTTTGTCACCGCGATTGGCGTCGCCGTTTCACGCGGGCATGGTCCAATCTAACGGGATTTATCCTCCCTCCCCCGCGTCCCCAACATCGTGAAGCAAGAAGCGATTGACCTCCGCCTCGGACTTTCTCCCTCTCTTTTCTCCGCGCGACGTCTCTCCCCCTCCCCCACCCCAGCCCACCCCCGCCTTTCCTTCCGTCGTTTTTCCTCCCTTTCGTTCGTTCGCACCTCGAGGTGAAGGTCGTCGAGGGCGTTAGCGTGACGAAGGAAAAGTTTCGGGCCAGGAAATGCGCGGGCAGGACAGGAAGTGTCGAGATTCTGCGGACGATACCGACGTACGGCGAATACTTTCGGTGAAGGAAAATCAAGATATATTCTTAAGCGAGTCTCTCGCATTCTCGGCCGACGATGAAAAATGGATGAGACAAATTTTGCACGGATAACGGCGTGATGAGGTCATCCCGTTTCTTCCGTAATTCTAATCTTCAAGATAATAATAAGATTTAACTCTTTCATGTCTAATTTTTTCCGATAAGAAGAGCATATCTAGTAGCTCAATTGTTTTTGAAATTTTCTATAATTGTTACGAATATGAAAATATAAAATTTTAAAATAACGAATATAATATAGCAGATGCAAAACGTAAAATGTCTTTACATTGTAGTAAAAGTTTCTTTATTGAGACATTTTCAGGATTGTAAGATATATATTTAATTTAACAAACGAAATAAAAAATATAATAAAATGTACATTAATAAGAACTACGTATGTATTAATGTATTTAATAAGAGCTACTAACAAGGTGTAAAAGTTTTCATCTGTATCTGCAAGTATTAATAATAATTATAACAAGGAAATATATGATGTTCGAAAGTTTAATTTATACTTCACGTAATATAAATATCAGAAATTCATATTGTCGGAATAATATTCTTTTATGCGAAAATAATACATTGTACACTATTTCAAAACTTTTACGATTGATCCAAGAAATCTTCAACTTCACTATATGCAAATAATTGTTGGTATTTTATCACAAATCTTTCAATTAAAAACAATCCCTTCTAAATATCTCTGTTTAAGCTTAGCGATTCAATATTTAATAAATGAAAATATGATTTGAATCTTATTAACGTATTTAATAAAAACTACTAACAAGGTGTAAAAGTTTTTATCATACATCTGCAAGTATTAATAATAATTATGACAAGGAAATACATGATGTTCGAAAGTTTAATTTATACTTCACATAATATAAATATCAGAAATTCATATTATCGGAATAATATTCTTTTATGCGAAAGTAAAGCACTGTATACTATTTCAAAACTGTTATTGATCCAAGAAATCTTCAACTTCACTATATGCAAATAATTGTTGGTATTTTATCACAAATCTTTCAATTGCAATTAAAAACCATCCCTTCTAAATATCTCTGTTTAATCTTAGCGCTTGAATATTTAATAAATGGAAATATGATTTTTCTTAAATATACTGGGATATGCATGTTTTGCCGTGAAAGGATTAAGATTGCTGTGCTAATTACAACGTATTATTCGGATTGATGTCAGTGTCCTGTGCCAGGTCTTCCTGTGCCCATGCCGTTGCGTGACGCGAAGGACGCCGACAACGTACCTAATTGGTGAAAATGTACGTCCCAGGGCATTTACAACGGGGTCTTTTACGCGATACGTTACGATGCGCAATAGGGTAGTTTTGCATACGGCACGTAATAATAATCGGTCGACTGATTTTAAAAATAAATAATGACGGCTTACCGTCTGAGTATATGGGACTTCCTCCGTGCCTGCAGGCGCTGCATCCGGGTATCCCGGACGAGACCAGTGCGACTCGATCTATAATTAGAAGTTTCCACGTTATGATAATCTCGGGGGGGGGGAGGGAGGAAAGATAAGAGAGGAAACGATTACGCGAATTACGCGATGGCATTACCATCTACTCTATAGAGACAACCGTCATAACCAATTGCCAGTTAATCACGCTTGATTTAAGCCCACTATTTCTATCTCTTGACTTGGTTGACATTACAATTTAAAGGACATAAGATTTTCGATTTTCGACATATCTATTTGCAACTTTTCTAATAGCACAAATTATTGGCGTGATATTAATGACTATACTATAAATTGTGGCTCCCAATTTTTACTCGATCTTGTAAAAATTCACATCTTGCGTTTTATATCAACACCGCATTGAATTCAGTTAATATTGGTTTTATATTAGACAACATTGACTATGTCGATGTAACTAATGTTTAACCAATGAATTACACACTACCAGAGCTGATTCCTAAGTAATGGCACGCATCATAACATTTGCACGCAATGCATTCTCCTAATTCGCGCGCAATTATCGCGATCGCGAAAGTTTTCGCGTCATCGATCGCGAGAATTGCTGCTAAATTTTTTTAAACGATGAAAATACGCGTTCCGTTTATTTACTTTCTCGTTTACCCAATTATTCACGTTTCACGCGCCGCCGATTCCGCCGGTCGTGACCGCATTTCCGTTATTTGGCGCGCGATTACGTTGTCCGCACTCTTAGCGGCTACCGCACGATGACCTGAAGATCTATCTTGCGGGTATCGAGTAAACGAATCGGAACACGCTGCAACTCCGAGAAACTTGAATATTCGGATGAGCAAAGAGAGAGAGAGAGAGAGAGAGAGAGAGAGAGAGAGAGAGAGAAAGAGAGAGTGATCGTCGCAATAACATCGTTGCGCATCTCCTGTTCATTGTAAACGACTTTAATCTCGTTATCCGTAAGTTTATTTTCTATAGCTAAGAACAAACTTTTGGAATTTAAAATGAAACAGCTCAGGTAGGAAACACAATCATAATTAAGTCACAATGGTAGATATTGTCACTTAAAAATGAATTCGTAAGAGACAAAAGTCACGATGATATGAGGAATATCCTTATTATTGCGACTTTTATTTCTGTTCTACTTGGGGAAGTAATACGTTTGACATTTGGCGGGGAAGAGTTTTGGTGCTGGTCTAACGCAGGAATAAAAAAAA
>NW_017305800.1:275509-296634 GCF_001594115.1 Trachymyrmex septentrionalis | reverse complement strand
ATTTCTGTTCTACTTGGGGAAGTAATACGTTTGACATTTGGCGGGGAAAAGTTTTGATGCTGGTCTAACGCAGGAATAACAAAACGCAGGAATAACAAACCGGGTTCATTTGAAAGGGGGCGACATACCGGCACTATGATAATGCATCTTCCTCTTCAGGGATGCCTCCGCGGGCTTGAAGTGGAAGAAGGAGGGCGAATAGCCGCTGCCGGGAAGGGAACTGAGGGCATCGTCGTGATCGCGAATGACTGCGGCGGGTCCTTCGCGACCTAGGGCAGCCAGTTGGCGTCCCTTCGGTAGAAACATCGTGAGGAAGACGAAAAGCGACGTGGCGAGCAGACCGTAGGCCAGCCAGGCCTCTCGATCACCCTCGCTGCCGGTCGCGAGCGTGCCGATCCCGCTGGAGATCCAGATCGGCAGCGAAAGGCCGACCGCCAGGCCGATGAAGGCCGCTTCCCGATTATTATCCCGGACGCCTCGCGCACGGATCGCTAAACATGCCACTGCTACTAATAGTGCCCCGGGATACCTGGAACGTGAAGAAGATCATGGAAAAGATGAGTTTCGTTCATCTGTAGCGAAAGTACTTACGAAAGTTATCGCGCTGAGTTGTGTGTTCGTCTTGAGAATAAATTTGAAAAATTTAATCAAAGTATGAAAGGCATTAACATGTTCCGTGTCGGGCCAATTTTCAAATGACTTGTCATCGTGTCGCGTGGTAATCCATGATGTTTTTATTTTTATTCATTATATTTGATTTAAAAAATTCTAAAAATTATTATTATAAAAAAGAAGGTCTAACACTGCACCAATACTGCATCAAATATCACAATCATATATAAATATCATATTAAAAATTATTTGGTAATTTTTATAATTTTTTCATTACTTTTTATAATTTTAAATTATTCTTTTTATTGTCAAAATATCAAATAGCCGGAATGGAAAAATGAAACATCAGTGATCCATGTGGCACGTATTAAAGACTGAAAACTTGCAGAATAATAGCAGAAGAGTAACCCTCTGGAGCTGATGTGAGTCTATTAGACTAATTAGACCTACTCAATTATAATGTCAATTATAAATCTCTTTATCAAAAATATTAAAAAATTCAATTTTTCATGTTACATCCGCATATTTGGATTATTCTTATTAAAATACGGGATGAGGCTTACACTGTAAACGTTATCATGTTTACATAACATCCACATGACTTCACTGAGTGGCAGGATTAAAGAAAATTTGACAAATTAGTAACATTTTATTTATATTATCATTAAAGAGAGAAATTGCTGAAAACATTCCTACTGCCGTAAGCAAACGTGTACTCGTTGAATTACGGATTCATGGACTCTGACTTCACAGTACCTTTCCACAAACCGTATCTTCATTAAGTGCACGTGCACTCGACGCGATTTTCAAACTTGATTTTCTCTGAAACAAAGTCTCGGACGATAAATGTTTATTCTACACTTTCGACTTATTTTTATACAAGAAATATTCCCTATCTGAATGTACTAGGGTTTCTACAGGTTTGTCCCTACTTTATATACTTACAGTATTCATTATTTCATTCTCTTTTGTACGAGTTATATTGTATTGATTCCTTAAAATTAATTAGTGCCTTTTAATTTTTAATTAACATAATTTAAGTAGGTTTTACAGACTCATCATTCCGTATCATACCAGAACAACAATTTAGTGCTTTCAGCAAAACTGTTCAATTAAAACAGTCTTAAACAATAATCAAATATTTTGTTTATATATAACAAAAAATTTAGTTGTTTCTATGAACTGCACTTTTTTTTCTGCTTTATAAATAACAAAAATATTTATCTATATCAACTAAATAATTTAGTTTGCATAACATTATAATTTTGTACAGTACATTTTAATGAAATTTTTGTGTTACAGCAAAATTTTGATTCGTAGAACAAAACATTTTTTCTAAAGCACTAAAGTAGTAACAGATTTTGTCGGCTTCGGAAGGTTAAATAATGTGAATTAATACGCTTTGATGAATCTTGACTTCGCGAGGATAATAGATGGACATGATTGACTTGATGATTCGATGCTTTCCTTCTCGTGGATTGGAGAAGGAAGAGAGTTTTATCTCAGCAAAAGTTTACCCGAGGGAAGCCACTATCTGTCCGAGTGGAGTCCTGCAGGAGGTGGTGGACGCCGGTGAGCTTCGGCCCGTCGCTTGTTGCTGCTGCTGCTGTTGCTGTTGCTGCACCTGGATCACCGCAGGTGGTTCGCCGTAAAACCATTGCCCGACAATGACCACCTGCACCAACACCGCGAACACCAGCACCAGCGCCTGCAGCATCGAGAACCGAGACAAGAAAGGCCCTCGCACGATTACACTTCCCTTCTATAAGATTCACGCGGCCGTCTACCCCTGGTCGATCGCCTTTAATTAAAGGTGAACGGCCTGCGGTGACATCGGCACCGCCGGCGTGCATTCTTTTAACTCGTGACGTCAAACGCTCGTGACATATTAGAAATAGAATGGCCTAGCCGAGAGAGATACGCATGAAAAATTTACAAGTTTCAAAGCGTGTGTTCTTCAGTTCTCTTTAAAATTTCATCTGTACTCTTATATATTCTCCCTCTTAAAGATACGACAAAATTATACAAGGACTATAATTACGTCGTTAAAATCCTATTAATGTCACTCGCGCGTATCGGCCAGCTACCACTTTCCTCTAATCAAACATTTCAACGGCAGCGTTCTTAATTACGCGAATGCAATTACATTTCACCGTGCAGCGCATCATGTCAGCGCGGACGTACCGTCCTGATTTCGTTCTTGCGCTCGTGCATGTTTTTGAAAGAGTTTTCCTCGTAAAAGAGCAATCCTAGAAATTCTCAATTAAAAGATTGAGCACGCAGTTTAGACAACTTCTGATTAGTCCGGCATATATTTTTTTTTTTTTCAGGACGCTTAAGATAAAGTGAGACAGATGCGTGGATATCTCATTCTTCCATCTTATGCATAATCTATCTTATTTTTTGGTCTCTCAAGCAGGTCCTGAAAAATATGGCGGACCAAACGTGTGTCGTGTCGAGCAATCTGTTACTTGAGGATCTCTAGATGCAGCACCGAGCGAGGCGCCGGGGGTAGGCGGGAGCCGACGTCGAACATGAAAAATGGATGTTTATCCTGTTGGGGAGGAGGCCTCCGCAGGGCGAGAAGCGCACGTCCTGCCACGCCTGTCATTCAGCGTACGCACCAACACACCGCCGCGATAATTGCCTCCGTGCTTTTTCGCGCGCGCGTCTGTAATTAATCGTCGCGCGTACGGTACGATGACGCAACGCTATGAAAAAGGGACGGCGAAGGGAGAAGGGCGAGGATGGTAGGATCCGGGACCCGTTTACGACATACTAATGGCTATGCGAGATGAACATCCGGATCGTTGCGGATACGGCGGAAATCGTTCGCGCGGAGTTTCTCCATGAAAGGAGACGAGCAGAATGACATTGTAATTTATTATATTTTTGCGCATCTCGCCTACTTTGATTATGGTCGCGTAATATGTTTTATCGATGCGTGTCCTCCCTTCGCGAGTTTTGAAATGATTTCGCCATTTCTTCGACCGATATAATATTCCTCGATATCTTTTTAACTTTCGATTCTCCGTACTGATTATTTCAATAAGCTTCAAATTATATTCTATCAAAATAATTATTGGCATGAGAAATAAAGCCAAGGTGCTCATCAGGGCTTTAGTCAAGTCAAGAGAAAGTCAAAATAATTTTATTTTAACTCATGAAAGTTAAAATGATGATTTATTATTACAAAATTCTACCGTTCATTGACGCGCGTTGAGAATCGAAATAAAGTTATTTTAATTTTTTTTTTTTTTTTTGTTGACTTCTGTGCTGCTTGGGAAAGTAGTAGTCTCCGAGTTTGTAAAATGCAAAAACGAATTAATCGATCGCTGAATTAATCGATAAATCAGGAATACTCTGCACGTGATTGCTCACCTGATAGGGCGCTGGCAAGTACACGCCGCTATTCAACGAGAGCAGGAAAACGCATTTAACCAGCAGAGCGGCGAACACGAGAGCGGCGGGGAGTCCCACCAACCGGAAAGCGGCACAGGACAGCGGATTTTGGCTGAGAGAGGCCGCGGCCGAGAGACCCGCTAAAAGGAAAAGGCCCAGAAGCAACGCCTGGCCCAGGAACAAGTGTCGTCTGTTCGGTGCCGTTGTTCTAGCCTAGAACAGTGCCATTAAAAGTGTTCTTTCAGAGTGATAAAAATCATTATTTTATTTTGATGATTTAAACAAATAATCGTTATAACTATAGCTTTTAGTGTTTATTATGTCAGCTCTTTGAATAGGATTTCAAAATGATATCAGCGACACGAAGAAAATCTCACTTGTCTGCGCACCTCATTGATTGCGCTGTACACCTTCATTAATTTAACTGTTCGAATATACACATCAGACATCTATTTTTTATATTTGAAAAATTTTCCTAATTCTGGTTTGCTCAATCTAAAGGAATCTATACGAACCGATTATCAAGACAAATGCTTGTAAATTCGTCAATTTTGTCGAACATCAAAATATTTTAAAAATAAGAGTTTTTAAAATTTAAATCTTAAAAAACGAAGAAAGATTTTAGCAGATTTCAAAAACCTTTTAACTTAATACGAAAAGTGCCAATCGTGGTCAAAGTTAGATGTTAAACTGATCTTATTAGTACTAAAACCAAGATATTTAAACCGAGATATTTAAATAAGACATTAACATTTCTCATTTTGCTATCTCGATAGCCTTATTTGCTGCAACTGTAGCATTATAATCGAGATGATATTAACGTGTTCTAATTAATTGATTTTTGAACTTATAGCTTATATAGCTGCTGAAGTTGCACCTTTATCGTACTGTACGGTTACATTTGAAGTACAAAATGCACTTTCATCGAATTGGATACGCTCGGGTGTTTTGACGCGTATTACTCTGCAAGATACAAGAGTGCATTTTCAAGAGCCCTAGAAGTACCGATCTCTAAATCGCTCTCACGCTATTAATTCTGTAAAGAGGATCGAGACGCAAAATGCGAATCGCGTGGATTGGACCGTAACCGTTCGCGCGTTATAATTACGCATGGATTAAACTTGAAGCTCACATACAGAATAGATGTTAATTTCTCTAATTAAAATAATCGATATTCTTCTTCTCGCTAACTTGCTTTTTATTTACAAGTTAATAGGTTATTTTTCATACTTTTTACTACTTAAAATTTCATATTTTTTCATACATAATAAGTGGACACTAATGAATTGAGAATCATTATATTTCTAAATAAATATTTATAATTATAGAGAAAGAGACAAAGAAACAGTCCTGGTGAAAATAAAAATCGGGGCGAAAATTGAAACATCAAAATGTAAAAGAAGCGTAAATGCTTCTTTTGCGTTCTAATTTTTTGCCTTCTGGAAGTTTTGTTTACGCTTCTGTTACTCTCCCATTACATCCGATTTATGTTCCGATTTTTATTTTCATCAGGAAGAGAAAAGAATAACCCAGACGTCCAGAATTGAGACATAAGATGTTTTATGTTCCAACTTTAAACAAATGTACTATCTAGGAATATAATTGTAATATACTTGTAAATAAAACGCTAAATTTTTGAGTGAATCTTTTCCAAAATTTGCAAAATTTCTAATAAACATAAACTGCTCTACACCATATTAATGAAACTTGAATTTTATTCTTCATTCGTTCTCGATTTACTTTCTCTTAAACTGAAATTCTGAATGTCCGATACGAATTAATCTGACAGCAACGGTTGACTTGGTCTCTCTCCTGAGAGTGCTCAATGAAGCGTGTCGGAGGGTGCGACCGAGAGAAAACTGAAGCCGATCTAACGTAAACTGGGCCTAGGTCTCGGCGAAATTCCCTCGGTGCCAGTTACTGGAGCTTGTCAAAACGAAAACGATTATTAGTGGGTCGGCGGGGAGAGTTCCTGACGCGCGATAGTTCCTTTCCGAGCTCTATTAATCCCGTAGTCGCGCGATCGTCTAGTGACAAGTCATGCAGATATTAACATATTTCATTTCACCAGTTTCCTCCTCAATACTGCTTCGACACATTTTTCGTACGATCGCACTCGGAAAAATAAAATGAAGACATCGAGAGAGTGAACGGGTGTCAATATTACGCTCTCTAGAATAAAACTGAGAATAAATTTCCATAATGATTATAAAAAATATATAGCAAAAATATATAGACATGCGATAGACAGGTAGCATAATTATGTGGTAAGCGTATTGAGTGTAAACTGAACCAAATGAGCGGAATATTTCGAAAAATAGATTTGCGTGTTCAAAACAGACATCATTTAATGGCTCAAAAAAACAAGTAAAGGAAGATTAACATCAGATTTTCAAACGATTAATAAATCGAGAGAGATATATAATTTGCAAAACGGACTACGAAGATACGTAGACTTAGTATTAAAAGATCATCCTCTCTCTATGGCGCGTGAAATCTCCATATATTCATACAACCCGTCATAAAATATTTCAGGAAATATTCACTACAGAGAGAAAAGTAAAGACAAAAGCTCATTATTCATTGTCCGTTCTGGGATGTAATCCACTTTCCCTCCAGCGAGAGAGAAGCTGGAGTACCATAAAAGCATATAACGAGCGAACAAAGAGATAATACGTATATACATTAATTATGAAATAACACCTTGGAGCTACCTTGAACAATACGAAGACCTCGAAGCCGGCCATGAGGAGCATCGTCGCGGCGCTGAGCGCAGCGAGTGGCAGCGCCCAGGGCCGTTGCTTCAACAGGGACTTCGGAGTCGGCCGCATCTCCACCTCCTGGCTCTTCCTGACGCCCGGCGGCGTCCTGAAGACGGTGATCGTCCGGTTCGGTGCCGGTACGCTGATGACGCTCGCCACGCTCGCCAGCCCGTGCCCGATCTCGGACGGCACCAGGAAGAACTCCGTCGAAAGCTCGTAATCCCGGGAGCGCGGGGCCCGTGACGTCATCGTCGCCGTCGCCGTGATTCCGCTCGATGGACCCAGCCAGCCGGCCATGGCCGTGGCTGCCCACGACAGGATAATCGGGCCTAGCCTCATTGCGGCATCGGCGGCTGTTTCTGGCTCTCTTTCTCTTGGTTTTTTTTCAAACTCACTCTCTTCCTCTTGCTCTCTCTCTTTCTTCCTCGCGTGAGTACACGTGCGTGAATACGTACGCGCGGGCTCACACGCGCGTATACGTGAGTGGTCGTGCTCGTGATCACAATCGCGACCGCCGTCGTCACCGGGACATCGTGCACCGTCTCCTGCGTGCGCGCATTCTTGCAGTCACGCACCCGTGCTCGCGGTCTCGGTTAGGGTTCACCGACTGCGCCTGTAAAACCACACTCGTGATTAAATGACACTTCGCCCATGCACGTTGATCGGTCCCTTCGGCCTGTCCTGCGCGAGCTCTTAACCCGCAAGCACTTGCGTGGGGATCGAACTCGTTCGGACGTATGAATGAAAATATTACTACATAAATATTTAGAAGATGTAGATTTCTTTTAACTTCGAACGCTCGAAGATTATCTCATGTTTAAAATATATATGTCTTAATTTATATTGTACATAACTTAAAAATAACTTATGAATAAAAATTAAAAAATTTAGATATAAAATATGAATAAAATTCATAATCCCCCCATCAAATTCACCCCTGCGAGCATTTTTTATTAACAAATTTCTGCCAATATAGATAGAATTTTTATTGAATTGCAACATTGCTTGAATAAGATTTCCTAGGATTTTTCGCAAAAATGATAAGATATATATAGGCAGTAAACAATATATTTGTAAAACTATATAATTTATCTCTTAATAGAGATAATTTGTTAACATTCCATGATGGATCAATTTTAAATGATTTGACTACATACTACTGTCGTGTGGATTATCAGTATTTTTGTTTGATAATTATATAAATAACATGCATTTTTTATAATGGTTACAAAATTACAATAATTATTATTATTATAAAGAAGTCTTAATGAATCAATATTGCTTCATACGTCATAATTATGTATTCACGTATAATATCAAATATTACTTCATAATTATGTTTCCTTTTATAGTCAATATACCAAACGAACGAAAAGTTGGGAATTAGCGTGGGTCATTGTTGATTCACGCGGCACGTAACGCACATTAAAAGATCAACCATGTCAGTTTTCCAAATCTATTTTCTTACTGTGTACATCCTTTTTTTATTCTTTGACCTAGTTTTCCAAGCATTCGGAAACTGATTTGTCTTAGCAATGGATCAATTATGTAAAAGCCATTTAAAGTTAATTGAAAAAACAAGCCGCTATATAACCGTAAAGCTTATTAATTAGCTGCTCTTGATGTTCAACATTTGGGAAAACCGACTCCGGCTTCATCTCATGAAGAAGGAGATCTCATTAACGAAGGAATGCCGGATCGCATTAATGATTTATGATCTCCCTTCCGTTACATTCGCGTGTCAAATTCGCTCGTGTGGCTAAACACGCTCGAGTCTTTCGAATATTTTCAATCGTATCATCCCAGTGCACATCGAGGCTATCAGAGACGTGTATAAACTTTTCTCGGACGTATTACGATCTGATGAAATTTAAACCGACCCACGTGAGTGGGACGTTACGGGTTTTTAAAGACCTCGCTGTTTACAATAACGTAATATCTAACGAAATCTGGACTGAAAGCGAAGAAGAGCAGAGAGATCGATGGATCCGCCGGTGTTAATGATCAATTAGACCGCGCCTCGCGTCTAGCGCCGTATACTCGTAGGTACGTGACTTCACCAGCGATCTGCATGCGCTAACGCCGTTAATTACAACGTCGTTAATTACGAGCGTGTTCAATTGCGCGGAAATTGTTTAATAACCGTAGGAGCAGGCGAGCTATGGCATTACCCGCGGACGCAAACGGATACTCGGTCCATATGTATTTATCGTCGGTTATCCAGGCATGAGTAAACCGCCGCCACGCACTCGCCCGGTCTAACGCCATTAATTATTACGAACAGGGTCAGCCTTGGTAAGTAGAGTGAAGCACGGACGCAGTGAAACACCCGACGAGAATCGAGTGAAGAGTCGAGCGCCAGGCTCAGCTTCGCGCCAAAACGGAAGGAGAATGGCCCGTTCATGCGCTCGGCTCAATCCGTTTCTTTCTCATTATCTATCTCGGATTTCGATTAATATACTCTACAAAAATATGAGTGTGGATACAACAGCGCGCGATGTCTACATAATTCTCACCGTGTTAGTGCTTATGTCAACATCATGGATTTAAAACTCATGGTAATTTAAAATCCACATCATATTTACGTTAACGTTAATACCAACACGACGAAAATGATATAAACGTCGCGTAGTGTTAAATGCACATTCATGTTTTTTAAGATGTAGTTTCGATCATGGCAATTAAGATCTGCGGTAAAATCAATTACAGTTAATCGCACTAATCAGTATTACTCTTAAGGATCACAGCATGATCCGTTTATATCGTTATAAATACGAGTACGGTTGATTGAAACAGAAAAGCACGTAACAACAATTTGTTTGGAGATGTAATAATGTGCATACGTCTACTAAAATTCGCACATGTCAAGTCAATGATTACATTTAACATTGGAACGATTGAATCGTTTCGTTTGAGGAAAAAATTTCTTTCCCATACAGCACAGATATTACTCCAGCAATATTGCAGCAGCACTGCAATGTTCTAGCAATATTGTAATAACATTGAAATTGTTGCGGTAGACTTCTGTGCTCTATGGATTAACAGAGAGGACTCTTACAGGCTCTTTTTAAACATCGAGCTTTTCTGGATCGTGGATCCGTCGAATTTGGACTCATTCCTTCCAATCCGGTCACATGCGGTATCCCGATTCGATCCACTCGTCACTGGAGCCTCGTCCTTTCGATCTTTTTTTGCTCTAAGATCAGACTAGAACGGTGCGGGCCAGGCGATCGCTTTTGGTTCACCGGAAACTTTATCCGGGAGGCGGCGAGGACGACGAGATCGCGCGATCGGCGATCAGCGAAGCGCACGTCGTGAATGCCACGCTGTTACTGAGCTCGACGCGCTGGTATTCGCGATGGCCAAACCGAAAGCAAACTGGAGTCAGTTCCGTTCTGGAGGTGAGGCCTATCCGTTACAGAGAAGTCGGGGAGATGGTGATGACGATGCAGAGGCGGCGGTGGTGGCGATGGTGAGGAGCAGGAGCGGATACTGAAAAGAAATTCCATCTCGGACGACGCACCGTGTGCGATTAAATAATATCAATCCAGGCGTAGGAAGAAGGTATCGTTACACGCGTATGGAACACAATATCGGTTGTATTCTTGTCCAAGGATATTTATACGACAGCGATGAATGAGCGGTTGATGATTGGCTATCGGACGTTTTGAATCCCCCTATGAAACTTTTGTTGGGTTGTTCGGAAACGATATAAATTTATAGATAGATACTTTTGTGAGAAACGTGTTAATTCGATTGAATTTGTAAACAAATTCAAGGAGGAGATAGGAATTACAGGCACTAAAGATTATTTTGAATAAATATAACAATAGTTGTAAATTATTTCGAATATTCAATGAACGATCAAAGATTATTTATATTGATTTAATGTTAAATAACTAATTTTATATTACAGACAATTTTTATTCTTAAGAATTTTGAACGATTCAGATATATTTAAACATTTTCAGGGCAAGATTTTGTTTTGGAACGAATTCAAGATTTTCGAGAAATTCAAGACATTCGAAACTTTTCAGACCATTTAAAGTTTTTTTTTCGAAATGATTTCAAGTTATTCGAATGTTTATGTGATTAAAATCGTTTAAAGGTTTTCAAACGGAGGAATTCGAATTCTCATGCCTGACTATAATGAGAGCTAACCATGTACGGAATTGCACAAGATTGCGAATTATCTGCCGCGCTACAGTCCGATCCGCCCCTGCTGAGCAGAGCAGAGGAACCAGGAGAGAGAGAGCGAGGAAGAGTCCGAAAGAGTGAGGGGAAACGACCTGGTGGAGCTGGTCCTTCGACGTCGAGGACCGACCCCGACCGGCGACGCATTTACATATCTCACGTGTAATAACCTCGAAAAAGTTTTAACAATGGCCCGAGGTTCGCCGAGGTTCGAACGAAAGGCGAGAAGGTATAGAGACGAGACCGAGGGAAGAGGGATTGGGAGGGAATATTCAACGTACGAATCGTCTGAAATCTCAAAGGATGGCACAGGGTCACGTCCGAGGACGGATGTTCGCTAATCAAAAGCTTTTCATGAAATTCATTTCATAGGATTGCAGTCATCGAAACTATCTTTCAAACACGATATTTATCCTTCCTTTCAAGCAGGTATTTCAAGAGATACAGTGTAATACCAGCCAATTTATTATTCAATTTATTGTTGAAGAGCAGCTGTGTTAAATCTCTAACCAATTAACTTATAACTTAACCCTCCGCAGCTGTGACACCAAAAAAAAAAAAAAAATCCGTAATACAGTTACCGATCCCCTGTAAGACCTATTTAATTTATGTTAATTAAAAGTCATTGATTAATTTCAAGGAACTAAAATAGCATAACTCATATAAGATAAAATTAATACTAAGTATACTTTAATAAGTAATAATTTCAATTAACAGGTGCAACAAAGGAAATTGAATTGTTTGACATTTTCGATAAAGAGATTTATAATTCAGCGAACCCAGAATATAGACGAATAGAGACACATCGTCAACTCTAAAGCTTAATTTAAAAATGTGATCCTTTAAAACGACGTAGAGCTATTAGTCTTCTGGTATGACAGCTTTCTGTTTGCGCAAAAAATGCACAAAACTGCAATCGCCAATTCTGTTTAAAAAGGGGTTGGGTCGCTCCCGTAAAAAGGGAGAAACCTATTCAGGTTTTAAACTTTCGAAGGGTCGATATTTATGTTTCCTGCCGATCTGCCAGTGATCCGTGACGTTGTTGCGGAATACACAGTTTCGGATGTCCGCGCGCAAGTGTGTACGTGGAGAAAAAAAAGAATAAAACGAGCATAAAAATTCGCCGCGTAATTCCTTCTCGCGTATCGCGCCGTAAATCGGTCCGAGAAAAAGGGGGGCCCGCGGTTAAAAAGCGAGGACCCGACCGCAATGGTGTACTCACCGACTTCGCGTTCGAAGCGAACCAGCAACAGCAAAAACAACGGCGAAAAAACAGCGAATATATACCGTAAGTAAATCTCGTAACAATAAACGCTTATTTTTACGACCTGATTGTCCTGGGGAATTTCGGTTTCTCCCCAAAATGAGAAGAAGACACGAAATTGTAGGCGCGAAGTAAGAATACAGAAACCTTTCTCTAGCATGACGTTGAATTCAATTACTTTGAGTAATAAATTAGCATTAATCTTCCGGAGTTGATGGTAAATTTATTGGATCCATTCTAAATCTCCTTGTCAAGTAATTTAATTCTTATGTTACATCTGCAAATTTGGAGTATCCTTTGAGTATTAATAAAAATATACTTACGATTATACACATAGTAAGTACATTTATTCTTTTCTATATATGAATTATATTGCATTATTTTAAACTAAGTAAAGATTTTTAATTACAAATTTAATTCAATGTCTCTAGATTTTGACACAGAGGAACACTATATTCACTTTATAGATATGTCTAATAAATTTTTTATTTATAACGATTATATCTTTTTCCATATCTCAACAAGAATAAAGCGCTCTCTCTCAACAATTTTGATATCTGAAATTGACTAGTGCCTTTTAATCAATATAAATTAACTGAGTCTTACAGATCCGACATCAATAATAACTCTGTCACAGATTTTGGCGTCAGCTTCGAAAGGTTACAGATAAATATTGACTATATGTCCAATTTAATAGGTACTAAATAGTTTCATTACTATAACCACATCCAATCTCAGAAACGAGATTCAGTTTGATTTCGTGAAAAGGAGGATCGCCGCGACAGCGGCGACGGCGTCACGTTGTCACGGGAGAGGCAAGAAATGCGAGGTATGTTAGGCGCTATTGCAGCCTGGTCAGAGGTGGCCGACGTATGTATGTACGAACGTACGGTTTGTCCGGTTTTCGAGACAAAGAGTTCGTCGAACCCCGGCCGTTCGATCCGGCGGCGGCACTGCTACCGAATGCGCCGCGTACCAACTCCAACCGTCGTCGGTCCGCGTGACGTGCGACGCGTGCACCCACGTGCGATCTTAGTGCGCGCCGCTCGCACGTGTCGCATACGAAGAACGCGAGGAAGACGAGAAACTTCCTCGACCACGAAGGATCGAGCATTCTGCGATGAATCGGTGATATGAAGAAAAATAATAGTACAGAAATAATAGTAAAATAATAGTAAAAGATCATCGAAAAAAGAGCCTGTGCGGTTGCGTTCGTTGTAATTCTTGTTAAAAAGTGAAAAAAAAATTCGTTTTTTTCGAAGAAATTTATATATTTCATATACACAAATATAACACGTCAACATTTTTTTGTAACAACGAGAGACAGAGATTTGAAAATTTATGACTGTAAACGCATTAGTTGAAGTGAATTCATTGAAGGTATGGATTTTTCTTGTTCTTTTACTACATTTCAAATCTCTATTATAATTCTAATTTGGACAACTATAATTTTTGATTAGTATTATCCGAATCTTTCGGCTCGTTTATTTTCAATTAGAAACTCTCGCAGTGTGACTCCTTATTTATATAATCTATTACGAAAGAATTTAGAATTTGGAAGCAACTGAGAAACACGGAGTCCTTCGAAGGAAAACGACTTCTTTCACGCATATACGTACACATATAAACCTGTCTGAAAGAGAGAAAGGGACAGAGAAAGAGGGAGGAGAAGAAAGATTGTCTCCTAGAGTGGCAATGTCTGGCCACACCCGACCACTTTCTCCTCCGAAGCCAAAGCCATTCCGGTACCGCAAGTTACTACCCTTAATGACGCAAGCTACCCACGCGATCTAGCGTGAGGCACGTAGTACGCTTACGCTTTCGTTCCGAACGGGTTCACGAGAGGTAGAAACGAAAATTACAGGGCGCAAAAAAAGTAATTAAGTCACCGGTGGCGGGCAGGTAGCAAATTATCTGATCGACCCTGACCGAATTTTGATAGAGAAGCGCGAAATTCTTCCTCCTGTAAGAATTTTGCGGAAAATCGCCCTTCTTTCGTTACACACTGTGTCTTATATAATATTTATTATGAACGCTAAATGCACGTAATTTCAAATAATGTAAATATAGGATTGTTCGATCGTATTGTTAGTTTCGAATTATTTGTTGATAGACAAAATGATTTATAGATGATACAATATCTGAATAGAGGAAGAAAGAAAAATTCATACCTTAAATTCACTCGGAATAACACAAAACTTACATTTACAATCATAGATTTTTTAATTTCTGCACTGAGAATAAAATATAGTTAGTTTTTAATAAATATTTAGTTCAATACTGCCAACTAAACATTTACTTACAGTAAATAAATAAATATTTTGTTCAATAAAAGAAATGATTGTTAAATCAAATTAACGTTTCTGTTATCAAATAAATATATCTTTATATTTAATAAATATTTAGTTGGCAGTATTCAACTAAATATTTATTAAAATTGATTTTTTTTTTTTTTTCAGTGTGTCTTATTATTATAAAAAAGTGTTGGAATATTGTACTTGTATATAATATGTACTTAAGATTTATGTACTTAATGTTTCTCAGAAATTCTTTCTTACCATGCATGTTGATGTGATGTTTATCATTACTATACGACAGGTTAGAAATGAACGAATAGATAATTTTTAATCCAAATCGAATCGCGAGAATCGTGGAAATCAGATGTTACTTTGATTTCCGGCTGAAAGAAATGGACGTCGCTTTATTCGTCTGTGCGAAATTCCTTCCTGTGCCTTAAGGGGACCCTAAAAGTTGCGATGTATGCTGGTGGACCACGGGCATTCCTCCCCCTTTTTCTCCTTTCCTTTCTTCCTCCTGTTCTTTCTTTCTCTCCCTCTCTCTCTCTCTCCCCCCCCCCTCTCTCTCTCTCGCTCTCCTGAATCAGACAGTGGAGTGGAATCGCTGGCAACCGGTTTCGACCAACTAAAGCTAAATAAAGGCATGTACGCACACACGCATACACTTAAGGCGCGAGGGTAGGACACCGCAGGGTCGTTAATTGTGCTCTCGAAAAACTTCGCTCACGGATTTTTGTCGCGTTATCATCGTCTAAGACGAACCCGAGGATCCAGCGAGATCCGCTCGCATTGTTGAAGAAATATTTGCTGCTCGCGGATGAAGAATGCGGTAACGTCTTGAGGGAAGTCCCGGTGACGTGCCGTTAATTCAACGTATATAATTATAAAATATAAAAATAGAGAAAAAATTCGGGATTCCGAGAAGAAGAGTCATTGCATGTTACCGCGCAATCTTCGACTTCGGCCGCGAGATCGTAGCCCCCGAGCAGTAACAAGCGTTGAACGAGCGAGGAAAGGATCCGACTCCTTAAGGCACATCCTTCCTCTCTCGTAACTTAACCCTTTGATTTTCCTTCCCCCTGACCTGCGCAACCCGCACGTGCGCTACGGGGTTTGATGGGGCATCGATAAATCGCGGCCTTCCATCGCGATTCATTTGAATATAAATCCGACTGTCTATCGCGCTTTCCCTCGCTCACTGTACTACAAGACCCTTTCGCGGGATCGGAAGGGAAAGATAATGTCGAGAGAGGACGCGAGAAAGAACGAATTCCCGGCGAAAATACAGAACTTTCTATAAAACGTTGACTATCGTTCGATGACGAATTTTTGAAGAGTTATATACGCTTTCAAAACTTTATAAGAACGCTTATACAACACCATTGGGTTATAAACACTTTCAGAACGCTTGTAAAGTGCAGTATATATCGTTCTATTGTATATAAGTTCTGTAATGTTAAAGCAATGCTTTTCAAAGGATGCTTAGTAAAACGTTGATGCACCTTCGTGCAGAGAGTTCACTGTCAGACTTTTCAAACACACGCTTAGCAAACGCTTTTCTAAATATCGTGAGACAAGCATCTTTTTCAACAAACACTGTTCCAATGTGGCGAATTATTGAGTCTCAGTTAAGGTTTTTGTAAGGCATTTACGCAAACGGCTTAAAAGACGTCCAAAAAATGTTTCCTTCATAACACAAATGTTTTTCCTCTGTTTAACAAACATTCTTCTACATATCCAAGTTTCAAGGGGTGCACAACATCGCCACTAGAGAGACACAGTAAAATTCAATTTCTTGCACTTAAAAAATCACGTCGCATAGGATAAAAGGCGCAGTATGATGAGACTTTTTCATACTTAAAAAAATTGTATTTCTTTTCTTGATAAAATGTTTAGCAGACTCAACACTTGAACTGAACGTTCACAAACGCTTTTTACGAAATTTCTAATCTGACGAAAGTAAACGCCTGTTAAAAGTTTAACATAAGCTACACGCAGTTTCCAATGATGGAGCAAAACGATTTATTAAACGTTATATACAGAATCTATAAATTTTAAACAACTATCAGTAAACGTTTACGTTAAGTAAACGCTGTGCAAACTCTCAAAAATATTCTATACAAATGCCTTCCAAACGTTACAATTTGAAGCGTTACAATTTCCGTTTTACGAACACTCTACTAACCATTTCTGAATTCTCCTGCAAATGCTCATGTAAACGTTAAACTAACATTTGAAATGAAATTTCTCATTTTCGTCAGGGATGGACGAGAGAGAACAAAAAAGGGAGAGAGAGAGAGAGAGAGAGAGAGAGAGAGAGAGAAGGAGAGCCCTCCTTTTTTCCTGTTGCGTATCCGCGGTAACCGCAAATCGACCGCGACGGTTGGTCGTGCTGGATTCAGTGCTTTTTGGTGGTCTTATTTGGCGGGGCTCTTCGTCGCCTTCTCTCTATCTTTTTCTCTCACTTTTCCCCGAGCCTTCGCCTCTCTGTTCGGTGATGGTTTTAATGCCCTTGCGATGTCCACGACTCGGGCGGTCCTCTCTCGGACCAAGCGCGCCAATCATGCAAACGCGAACACGTCCTGACGAAAATTCATTCAGACGATTTCGTACGCGCGACCGCACCCTCATTTGAAATTCCATCGGTCCGCCTGCTCGTCGACGAGACAAGATCGCAACGGAACGCATCCACGGTGCGCAGAATGCAGCTGCATGCCGCGTAACGATCTCGTAAAATTTCGAAACGGTTATTCGTGGCCGCGAGTCGCCCTTGAGCGAAATTTTTTTCCCTCGAATGTGATCAGCCTCGCATGTGCAGGGAGGAAGAAAATAAACGAGTGAACGTATTACGCGTAATAAATGGAGAAAAATATTCACCTCCGTCTGAATTCAACTCCGGGACCGTTCAATCTTGAATCTCCTTCGTTATATAGCCATTAATTGATATTGTCAAGTGCGCAGATCAAGGGAGAAAATACGAAGAAATCGTATTCGCGCTTCTGTAAAAGAGCAATACATTATACAAGAGTTTAAGATAATAATAATCATTATAATTTTGCCGTATTAATCTCGACTGCGATGTGTATCTCAACACGAAAGGCAGCTCGTTATACACGGCTACTATCGAAGTATAATTTTCGTCAAAAATAAAGCAGCGTAGCTGGACAATTTTAGATTCAAGATCGTATATAAGCACAGACACAAGAAAATGCAGTCTAAAAGCTTAATATTGCAATATATCATTGATATTAATTACTATCTAACAATAAATAAAAACATCGATTATATTAAAAGATGTACAGGGTGTTTCGGAAATTGTGGTGCAATCACGAAGAAGATGATCCCTTATGTAAAAGTAAGTCGAAAATATAAAATAAATTTTTTTTTTTCTAAACTTCTGTTTTTTGAGAAAATTGAATTTGAATATTTGTTAAGTACACACTTGACTAGTTACACAGTTTGGTTACTCAATCTAATTACTTACCACTATTTTTATGTCAGTTTAAATTTAGTATAATATATGAATATATATATACGGTTTAAAATAGAACGTATATAATATAGATATTAATTACAAAATTATTGAAAAGAATTGTTATCATTCTTATGTTCTTCACGTTGCAGATGAATTCTTATTTAACGAATTAAAGATGCAACAGAAATATCGATGACAGCTAGATTGAATGAATCAAATAGATTGTGTGGTTAGTCAAGTGCACACGTACTTAACGAATATTCAAATTCGATTTTCTTGAAAACAGAGATCTACATATACGAGTATGAAACAAATTTATTATATATTGTTTACTTACTTCTACATGAAAAATTCTCTCTTTGCCAAAATACCTTGTATATTTAGAAACAAATTAACATTTAATATACGAGAATAAATCAAAGAATGTTTAAAATAAATTTCAAAATTATTCCTACGTCTTATTTTTTATCTTCCTACATCTTATCATTACGATTTTTATTATCTACTTAAACTCTTTTTTACGCTTCTTTTATCGCTTTCAGTAAAATATACTCTTTGTACGTTCTTATTGTTGTTTGTAAAGGCTTAAGATAAAGTTAAAACAATTTGTAAATTCTTCAATTCTTTTTTAATTTGTGTTGTGCGCACGATAGTTTAATATTTTCTAGCTACATCTCAACCATCGTCTGCGGAATTATTTGGATTAAATACAGATCTGTATATATATATATATATGTATGTACTGAATAGATAAATTTCTCAATTTCCTGATACATATATTAAATAATAAATATTAATAAATATACCTAAACGTACTTTAAAACGCTTCGCTTATCGTTCAATATTAATTAGGCAGTGATATATTGCAATATTGGTTTTAACCGCGTTTTATGTGCGGCATCAATGCACGGGGAGTGCGCATTATTCAAGGAACTTTTATTATGCCGGCCAAGGCCGAAAGCTCACCGCTGAGCCCGTATCCGGGGAAGTCGACGAGAGGAAGGCGTGTACCGAGAGCACGAAAGGGCCGTCTTCTTATAACCATAAATATCATGTATAAATGCATATAACGCGATGCTCCATAAATCCGACGCCGTTCGCCGACCGAAAAACGAGCCTACATTTACCACGAAGGGCGTTTGTAATTAAACGCTCTGTCCCAATCCGCATTATTAGCGATATAAGTATTCTCGTCCTTGGCTTTTCCAGCGGATCCAGAGACCTACGACTGTGGGATGAGCCGCATAATTAGAGTTACCAACCGTGTTCTTTTAAGAGTATACATTTATATTCTATTTTTTTTTTTTTTTTTTTTTGAGATCGTTGAGAACTTCTTGGTTTCATTAATTAAAATTTTATAATGTTAAATAAAATTTAATAAATTTAATAATATTAAATAAATTTTATAATATTAAATAAAGTATCTTTTAAGATTGTAACGTGAACAGACACAATTAGAAAAGGTTAAAACTTTTATTTCCTAATTGTTATAAAGCTTTATCGAATTATATTAATAAGAGTTGTCAATCAAAAAAAGTATATTGCCGTAGAAATTTTATCTTATTATAAATTTAACGTATACAAAAATTATACCCTCTCTTTCTGCCTTCTTTTTTTTTACAAAAATATACATAGGTATTCTTTTCTTGCGAAATTCAGATATGGAGAAACCCTACACGTAGCCCCAAAAAAATCAAGAAAACCCTTCACTTTTTCTCGGTTGAGAAGCTGAGGAACAGCTCTTCACGGTTCTCGACGTATCGATTCGTAGGACGACCCGACGGCATGTTTGACGTGATACGGGCCTTCCTTTCATATACAATAAAATCTCTGGGGACGGCGGAGAGGATAGGAAGAAAGAAAGGGGGGGGGGAAGGGGGGCCCGCGTGTCTACGCGCGCTCACGACGAGCTAACGATATTTATTATACGTCGGCGATGAATTATGGGCCGTTAAGGTCCGCCATCGTGACGGGACGGAACGGGACGAGACCGGGGCCCTTCGGCCCCGCGCGAGCTGGCCGCGTAGCGAGCTGCAAGCTGGCAATGCCGGGCATCGCCACTGTGCGAACTCGGGGCGGAGTGTGGATTGCGCCCCGGAGGAAAAACGCGCAGGACGGGGCTCGTACGCGCCGCGCCGCGCCGCGCCGCGCGAAATGAAATATTTATTTCATTACGAGACGCGCACAGCCCGTATTGTAATGCGCTGAACCGTAGCTGCGCTTTCGCGGCCCGCCGTACGTCGGCGAGTCGGGTTATCGCGATATGCGTCTACGAATATAGCGGCAGCGCAAGAGAAGCCTGCCTCTGCTCGATTATCGCGCTGATTTCGATTTCGAGGTGCGTTCGCCACGAGATGCTCTCCCGCTTCACGCGCGCCCTTTGCTGTTGTTCATTTTTTAATTTCCTTCAAACTCTTCATAAATTATAGCCACAGTGTACAACGAGCGGCCAACGCAAATACCGCGTTGCAGGTGTCGGTGTGCGAATGAATTAATGGAAGCAATAAAATGTAAACAAAAAAAAACAAGAAAAAGAAATTACAAGGTCTCTTGAGGAAAAGAGGTATTGTCGCGTTACAGCGTCGCCGATAGCGTGCGTGATAGGTGGCTCGATTATGACAAGCGGAGATTAATAAGATTTGATAAAGCGTATATATAAGAGGTGGTTACACGATCTAAACTCTATAACGATCGTATAACTTTTTTTCCAAGGTGAAAACATGAAAAATTAAGATTTTTATCATTTCTTTACAGAAATTGAATACTAGCTACTAAAAGACAGTAATTAATTACCGATTTTTAAATATTAACACTTTTGTTCAGTTCTTTTAGCACTCCAAATAAGTAATTAATTACTGTCTTTCAATTATAAATTCGCCAGTATTAAATTTCTGTAAGGATTGTAGATAATGGAGAAATTTTTCACTTTTACGTTTCCGCCTAAAAAGTTAATTAATCGTACCTCGAATTAGTCTATCCTGGAAAATAAAAATCAGAAGTCAGATATAAGAGAAGAGTAACAGAAGCGTAAACAAAGCTTCTCTAGAAAGCGGAAATTGAGACAACGAAACGTAAAAGAAGCATAAATACTTCTTTTACATTTCCTGTTGTTTCAATTC
>NW_017305800.1:255625-275409 GCF_001594115.1 Trachymyrmex septentrionalis | reverse complement strand
CAACGAAACGTAAAAGAAGCATAAATACCTCTTTTACATTTCGCCTCCCATAGAGGTTTTGTTTCCTGCGATTCGGTCTGCGTTAGCCACTCTTTGTATATTGTCTCTATAAAAGTTACTTTATATTCGCCGAGATCATGCCCCTCTTCGGTCTTAACCCTAAAATCCTGAAATTCAGCCAATAGGGCTGCCAGTCTTAATTGATCCTAATTAAAATCTGTGAAAGAATTTCATTGGCTGAATTTTAGGATTAAGACTATTTTAGGGTTAAGACCAATCCTAAAATCCTAAAAGCAATAAACCAAGCAATATCGTCCTTGCGATGAGAGGCAATATCTCATGATCGCGGGTCATCTTCGAGTCAAATAGTCCTGAAACGAACGGCTCATTCGTGAAGTTCACCGGCCACGCTTTGGCTTTCATAATGAAGGAAAACCCTCAACGTCCTCCCGTTTCTTCGCGATCCACTCTACCCGTGGGAAAGCCCGCTTGGACGACGAGGCCGTTTAACAGTCCCCTGGTAACGGTAACGGAGTCTACGGCAACGCCAGGAATCGTGAAAAATCGCGCGCTTCGAACCTTCGCGAGCAAGCACTCGCGCGCGGGCGCGCGCGGTTAATGATGAAGAAACGGGTCCCGTGGAGTCCCGTAGTCGATTTTCGTCGAAAACCGGCTTCGAGACTCGTTCCCGGTCGTCTCTCACGCGGTTACGCCCGTCCCGTCGAATTGCGCGAGTGAGGCATAATCCGCCTCACCGCGCGTCAAATCGCGCGTTTACTGTTACGACGATCTATGAGAAATATATAGCGATTAGACGCCCAGCCGGCAATTTCCCGGATATATGCCTTGCTCGCGTCAAGCATAATTTATGAGGGATTCCCGAAATTAATGACACCCGCGATGCCTTCGCTCGGCTAATAATTTTTGTATGGCGTAACGAGTTGTTGGACTCGCATGGTGGACTCATGGTGGACTCATGGTGGACTCATCCACGGAACCGGGATAAGTTAATTAAAAGTCAAATGTTAATGTAAATGAATTAATCATGATTAAGAGTCGGATTTTTGTCCCTTCGGCGACGAGGTCGTTAACTATGTTGCATCACGAGTGTGGCATTCCTGAAAATCCTGCTCGAGGATTTATTGACGTTCAATACCTGGCTTCTTGCCGGAATTAATTGGAATTGATATCCGTTCTTGCGTTGCTTGATACTTGCGTAATCGTTCAAGTGGCTGAACAGCGATCGCTGGAGGTCCGTTTGACATTCACACGCTCGCGAGGATTATTTGTCTTTGTTTAACATTTGATAAACAACAAGGATAAAAACGGTTCCATGAGCCTTTTCTGTAAAGTAGAATGTATCCTGAAAAATTTATATGATTCTACATTGTATCCGTGTGTGTAGTAGAATTTCTGCCACTAATCCATATTACATTCATAATGTCAAATTATATCGTACACGGAAATGATTTTGCCAAAGCATTAAAAAATTTAGATAGATATAACTTTGAAAATAATGCATAAAGCTTTGACATTTTCGCAACCAGTTTCAGCGTCCTATATGTATAATTATTTGGATATAGTCTAACAAAATTATTTTCAAATTTGTTATTATAGCTAAATTTTTAGAAATTTTACCTCAGGGAATTGGATTACCGTACTCCTTCATATCTAACAATGTATTTACGACATGCTAGTTGGACGACATTCTTCGGATCTATTTAATCTATGACGCAATGTGATTAACTCACATTGAGATAAACAGAAACGAGTTTCCATCGAACGCGATGGAAATATTGAGATTCAGTCGACATCATGGAGAGTCTGAGCGAAGGTGATAAGGCTGTCTTGAATACGATCTTCGATCCGTTTCAATCGCTCGGTCCGTCCGATTTTTTAGACTTCTCGATTTTCCAGAAGATTGGTACGTAGTTAATGACAATATAATATAGTACACGGAAAATTAATGTTGTGTTAACAGCATTATTTAATTGCAGTCTAATTGAAAACTATTATTAATATAGTATATAATATATTATTGATTGTTTTCCGATTTATTAGTATTTGAGAATAATATGGATTTTATTACAATTTTCTGAAAAAAATTGGAAATCACACATACACACACTCACACACAAATATTAAACAAAATATGTGAAATAGTTTATTATCATAGTCTAAAAATAAATATTTTTAATATTAAAACAAGAGCATGGCGTATTTGTTTCATTAATACTGTTATCGAATTAACAGTAAGTAGTTAATAAGATATTTTCAATTTGACTGCCGTCGGCAAAATAATGCTATTAATACATCATTTTTTTCCGCAATTATTAAGAGCATATCTATCAGAATGTTTAAAATGACAAACTTTCTTTTTACGATGAGATGTTATAAATAGTAATAAAGTTATTATTATGTATAATTAGTCAAAAAATACGAATTAGAATTTCTTTATAAATTTTAAGTGCAATTTAATTTTGAAGAATATATTGTCTACGATCCTTTTATTAATTCTTATCTGTGAAGCGCGATTTAAAGGCAAGATTCCCATTCAGTCTTAATGATGATGTAGTCGAGACACTTGTTACACTAGCTGGGCACGATTCAAACCGCAAACTTCTCAGATCGTTCGAAAAATCTGTGAACGCTTAAAGCCCGCGGGTAACCGCATTCGTCTGAAGCGAAGTATATTCCGGCGCGAGCCATTCTCACGCGAGACATTCAGATCATCATGAATATGCAGGGAACTGCACGATGTGAGAACAGATAAAGTTTCTTGTTGTTGTATCTTCAAGGCTACGGTCTGCAGAATGAATAAAATTATATAGAAATTTTTTCGTTGTCATTCAATTTCTTATAAACTGCAGTGTGTCATATCGAAATAAATATAGACACATAATAATTATGTAATATTCATATATTGCATAGTTTCTCTTAAAAGTAGCTGTATGTATTTTTTCTTCGTATTAATTAATTAAGCTAATTATTTTGTAAGAGTAATAAAAAAAAATCGAAAAAAATTAATATTTCATGAGTTAAGTATTTAGATGTTGGGTTGTGACATGTAAACAATAATTATTTTTATGTCTGCAATCTGCAATTAAAACAGGCAAAATTCCATTATATTATTATATACAGAATGATTAGAAGAATCATATTATGTAAGAAAAATCATATGGTTTCATTAAAAAAATATAAATGATATTAATGTTTTACTACAATGTATCAAAAAAATTCTTACGTTTCCATGATAAAACTGGGAAATTTTTTATTTTCTTCTAAAATGGGAAACAATTGAAATATTTGGAGTGTCAATTATAAATATCTTTCTATGTACGCTATGCATAATACACACATCTTTTTCAATATTTCATTAAGAAGAGACGGATGTCTTCGAGGAGGATCGCTTAGAATCGGATGTATTGGACCTCATAAAGAAGGCGATAGTCTGCGCGGAAGCGAAGAACTTCGACGAATGCTTTCGGCTTTTCGACCAAGCATTGAAGAAGGCACCTAAATCGCCGTCAATCTTAAACGATAGAGCGCAAGCTTTACGTTTGGCGAATCGACACAAAGGTATTTTTAGTTGCAATAATGAATTTCTGTACAAATTTTTAGAGAAGAGAATTGTACACACTTGATTATCACTCAATCTGTTATTTAGAGGCATTAAAGGATCTGCATCTGGCGGTTGAACTGAGCGAAGGCAAAGGAAGGGCAGGCATCCAAGCACTCTGTCAACGCGGTGCACTTTATCGTTGGATGGAGCAAGATGATAAGGCCAGGGAAGATTTCGCCCGTGCGGCTAAAGCTGGTTCGAGCTTCGCTAAATCGCAACTGGTCGCTCTGAATCCTTACGCGGCTATGTGCAACGCGATGCTGCAGAAGATGACATTCAAGGCCAATCAATATTAATCTAACGTGGGATTGCAGGTCAAGATAATGACCATTTAATAGATATATAACGCTTTATTTTATTTTATTTTATTTCCATATAGATAAATTACGAGCGGATCCACAAGACCTACAGATCCTGATAATCGTATAATAATGATCGTAAAAGTAATAATATAATAATAATAGTAATAATAACAATAATTATTATTGGAAATTTCGCATAAAAATATAAATTATCTGTATTAAACTCGGAATATACATTTATTTGTAAAATCGGGTCTAATTTCTGCTAAAAAGGAACTCGCGCTAAATCGCCGAACAACGAAGAAAACGTCAAGTTCTGTACCCGTAAAGATTCCCTCTCTTCCAGCTAAATTAGTTCTCCCTAGAACTAATTTAAAGATTATACCTAACGGAGAGAACTCGGTGCATATTAACTACATTATCGGTAGACATTGATCGCATTGAGATAGATTGAAGACTTCGAACAGTACCATAATTTATTCAACGGAAATTGATAACGAAATTACACCTAATACGATTTCTTCATTGTACACACAAATGTTTATATAGATATTTATATATGTATAGAATAAAATATGCCTTATATCACGCTTACGCTTTTTTTTTTTTAGAGACAATACTTTACATTCACGTCAGTTACGGGAAATTCTGTCCATGCAAAAGTCACAAGCGATTTTTCCCACTCGTCCATGATCGTATCCTTAAATGCAATAAATGTGGAGAATCTGCTACGGTCTGTTTCTTAGATTCGTGCATCGAATTCGACATTCGAATTAACCGCAAGGATATATCGATTTCAGTGATGATTAATGCGATAATTAATACAGCTGTTTGTCCCAGTAAACATGAAACTATCTACTGCCGGTTTCCACATTTTAAACCATAACGAAATCTCGACTCGTATTAGATTTTTCGCTCTCCGAACCTTCCTCACTGCCGTCTTCTCCTTCGGCTGAATCAGACGAAGTTTTCCTCTCTTCGCTAGGTAAAGCTAACTCCTCGTTAGACGCTTCCGTTGCTACAGGTTCTTTCTCTTCTCTAAGAATATACAAATATAGAATCATAGCAATACATATTATATTAAAATGTCTTATTAAATATGAATCTCAAAACTTACTGAACTAATGGCGCATCTTCGGAATCAGAATCTTTCTCTTTCCTTCTTTTCTTTTTGCTGATCTTCTTATCGCCGTCCGACGTAGGACCATAATATTCATACTGTAAAGATTTTTGCACCATAAATTTAAATATTTGCCACTGCCGATAAAGGAACGTAATCAACTGCTAACCTGATATAATGGCCAGAAGGATGCAAAGAAGCCAACGTCGGCTGTTAGATTAGGTAACAGCCATAGATGACATCTACCCAACGTGGGTACCCATAGAAGACAGAATACAATCATTCTAATGATAGCCAGTGCTAATATAAATACGAGAAATCCCGCAGCGGCGACACTTAGATAGTAAACTCCGTGACGGATAGTTAAGGGCCACAGTGGGAAGAGACAGACTCCTATTGCACCTAAGACTACAAGCGTACCAAAGAACCAATAATACACAGGAATCGGCTCGTATATCCACACATACGCATCATTACAATCCACAAAGTACTGTTCCATGTGCATTTCTAGTCTCACCTGAAAACAAAACATGTCACTTACAAAGAGATAAAAGAAGAGAATTTTAGCGACACAAGTGAACGTTTACGCTTACTTTTGGCTTTTTCTTATGTTCCTTTCGTTCGTCAATTTTCTCTTCGCCTTTCTCTTCTTTTTCCTTCACCACAACCGCATCTTTGTTTTCCTTGGAATCTTCCTTATCTGTGGGTTTCTTGTCCTCCTTCGTAGTCTTCTTCTTAATGCCCCGCATTTTGTTAAGTTCTTCCTCCGATATCACCACCTTCTTGGCTCTGTGAAAGAACTTGTGCCTGAGCATCAAGTCCAAGAATTGAGAGACCTGCTCACGGTTCTCGAACACCGTGCTCCAGGGTGAATTTTCCAATAGGGCATCGATTGCACGCGACCCAGTGAAGTATTCCACATTGTGAGTCCTATCGAACTTGGTCTTCTTCGACGGTACATTATTGCGGATCCACTTAGCTACCGCGTACTCTTCCTTGGACGGTTTGTCCTGAGCGCCTTTAGTATCCAGACTGGCTACTTCCTGTTACAAAAACAATAACGACGTTAGACGGTTTATGAAAAAAACTTCAGCAGGGAAAGGACGCAGGGACGTGCGTCCGCCTGAAATCTGACGAACACGAGGGGAAATGTGCGCTGTAAATTCGTGTTCCGTGACCCTGAACGGGAGAATCGTAAGAAATATCTCGAGATCTGTCTACGTCACTCGGATCAGCGATGACACGTTTCGCAAATCGACAGATCGAGAGCGATCGCGCACGGTGAGTGCGAGTCGCGTTTAGCGCCGGCCGATCGCGACGTACGATTTTTCGTCCATATGCGACGCTTACATCTTTGCGCTTCCTGTTTTTCCTGCGCTCCGCCATACTGTAAATCCCGTGTCACGCTTGCGCGCACAGATCCGCTGCTCACGCTGCCGGCCGCCGAGGCTGCTGCGAACTGGCATATGCCGTATGCAAACACCACGGACGTGTACCCGAAGCAAGCACCGTAATAGCCAGTGCTGGCACGCGGTAATGATCTCCGCGTTTTACTTCTCCTTTTCCTTACTACTCCTCCTTCTTTTCTTCCTTCGCCTTTTTTCCTACGAGATATTCGTCCCTTTCGGGACTCGGGACACCACCTGGTGTTTACTGATTTACTCCGATTCACAAACTGAGAATAGCAGGAGCGCCGGTCGAGAAGTTCAGTGGCGCATCTGAGAAGCTTCTAGAAAAAGGCCGTGAAATGACGTGATCAGCAATGGAATGTCAATGGACCATCGATGATCGAGGTATCGAGAGAAGGATAAAAATGATGGCATTGTTGATCGTTTTATATAGATCGCTTGGTCGCTCCGATCCAACGCGATCATTATCTGTCAAGTCAAAAGTTGCATTCAGCAGAAACAGGTTTAGATTTTTGTAAGATTTTTTTTTAACATGATTTATATAGGTATTTAAATCTAATGGGAAACTCTAAAGGACTCGCTCTCAAGTAAAAGAACCTGGAATTATTAAAGAATTTTACATAGTTGCAAAACTGCTTTTTCTGCCAAACGATTGCCTATTTATTTACAACTGTTTCCATTGTGATTTATGGATCACGATAAAAGATCAAGAGCTATGTATAGTTTAAATAAAGATTGTGAAAAATTAAACGAGAAATAATTTTAGAAAAGACGTATAAAAAATGTGTGTGTATAATTTTCCAGAATATTTGAATAACTTTTCAGAAAATTTTTCAGATTTTTCAGTACAAATTATTGAAAGTATCTTCATATATGTGAATTTTTGAAATATTCCAAGATATCCAACAGGTTCTTTTACTTGAATTTTTGAAGATTTTCTCCTCTTTCTTTCTCTCTAACTTGAAAAGGAACCATAGAATGCATGGAATTCAGCTAAAAAAAACTTTAACCTTGGAAATCTTGGAATACCAGAATTCATATGTATAAAAAATTTTAGAAAAGACGTATAAATTTTATCGGCATTTTTGAAAAGTATTTTAATTTCTAAAAAGTCTGAAGATCGCCCAAACAGAACAAGTCATTACAATATCAAAATGATGTGAAAATGACTCCAGAATGATCATTAAGTCATTTTTCAATCATTTCCAATTCATTTTAATGTCATTTCGACGCTATCGTGACTTGTTGTCCCGCTTGAGAAGTGTTCTAAAAAATTTTTTCAGAAATTCTGCTAAGAAGGAACAGGCGCTCTATCTTAAACACAGTGGGCTCCACCAGCTGACACCAGCTGACACCGCTGACAGCTTAGTAACTTTAAACTCCTATAGAAAGCGTTGCTTTCGAGGTCGATTCCCATTCGCCTGCGTATCACCCGTCTACGTTACACGCGCTGGGGTCGATCACGCTTTTGTTTGTCAGTTCTGTTCAGTGCTGTTCCCGCTGGTGTGTTCGTGAATCGTGTATTCCGTGCGTGAGCATTGGCGATCGTTGCGGGTAAACAAAGGCGGGTATATTCAGCGTGCACCATCGGAGTTTTATGTACGGCGTGAATATGCGCGAACGCGAGGAGTTATCGAGGTGTTTTCTACCGGGTCAACCGGCCCAGATCCCGCTGCCACCGCCGCCGCCGTCGCCACGAGCTCCAGGCTTGGACGCCTTGCACAGCCTCTGCAAGCAGATCTACCCGGACCAGAGCAATCCGCTGACAGTTACGGCGATCGTGAAATATTGGTAAGAACCCGAGAGTCACAGGTGGCTTGGATATTTGGATATGTGGTGATTGATGTCCTGTTAGATAGTCGATTAATTAATTTTATGTCTTTTGAAGCCTTTTAACAATTATTTTCTTAATTGCGTTTATTGTTTAATTTATTTTATTTTATTTGGTTAATGTTGTTTCGTGCATAATTTTCTCTATTATTTTTTGACTATCGAGTAGAATGATAGAATTTCCTGCAAAGCGTTGTATCAATTTTCTTATCGAGTCAACGCACTGAAATTGCTTTAAATCGTTACGAGAGATACGCTTCTCTGAGAAGCATGGGAACACAATTTTTCCACTCCTCCCTCGCGAGAAAAGGCGATTACAACGACTATATTTAGCCTCCCCTTTTACATATGTAAAACCGGATATCCTGTCAGCTGACTTGAGTTTTTCCTTTAGGTTAGGAGGACCTGATCCCCTTGACTATATCAGTATGTACGCCAATTCAGGATATCCCGATCTCGGAGTACCTCCACATTGGCATTACATCAGGTGAGAATATGTTTACATTAGTGTCAAATTTAAGATCTATTCACAGGATATTTCAGCTTGTGCGACTAGAATCTAAAGATCTGGAGCAAGCAATTTATTGCCGCAGTTTTATTTAAAATTTAAGGATTATAAGAAATAATCTTATAAAAATTTATTCAATTCTGTTATCACAGATAAACAGCAATTTTTTAGTTAATAAATTGAAATAATGAATTGTGTTTATGGAATGAATTTTGAACATTTTTGAATTTAGAATATTTTCTTCTTGTTTTTGATTTGAGAATAGGAAAATATTAAATTTTCTAATTATAACTTTTAATCACAAATTTCAGCAGGAGGGGGTTACATTTTCAAATCTTTCTCTTAAATGCATCCATAGAACAAGATGACTTGGAAAAGATTTTTCTTATTTATTTACTTTTTAAATGCAGGAAAAGTCCTGTTTTGGTCCCAATTAGGGAGTAAAAGGGGATTATATTCTTTGACACTTGGACTGTTCAAAATTAAAGTAACTCATATAACAGTTTTAACGTCAGATTTTTTTTTTATTTTTCTATTTAGGATTTAGACTCAGTTTCACAGTTTAACTTAAGATTTAACTTAAGAACCAACTTCTTCATCTTTTTCTAATGTTAGAATTGGAAAGAGATGAGAAATAAGTTGAACCTCAGTTAAGTGTTAACTATGAGTTGTGAAACTGAGTCTTAATGTATTATTTAAGATCCGCTTGTATGAAATAAGGGATATAATTTAAGACTTGCGTGTTTGTTAAGTTTAAGTGAATACAAACTATGGCAGATGCGCGATATGTAGATGCTACTGTTTCATTCCGATGTTTCATTGGAATTTGTGTGCGGAATGACGAATGATCTTCCGCCAAAGGGTGCGGGTTCCTTTCCCTTTTTTCTTCGCGCCGGCGACCCTCGCTTCTTCAATTTCAGACAGCTGTCCTAATACTACTCCGTGCTTCTCTATATATAGAGTGTGTAGGGTGCAGGAGGAACAGAGTCGTTTAAATCGCGGGGAGTCGGAAATAGAAGCGCCGGACTTCCCCTTTTTCGTCTGCGCCGGCTAATTATACTTTGCCATTGACGGAAAGTCTACGTACTTTTTTGCACGCAAGATATCGTTAAGTCTTTCTTTTTTGCATGTAATATTTTTTTTAATATTCCCTTCATTCATCTATTCAGAAATATTCAGAAATTATTTTTAAAAATAAGAGCATAATAAAAAAAAAACGCGCGTGGTAAACAGAAACACTTATTTACATTATACTCTTGTTTATTTAAACGCAGTTTAGGACTGTCCGATTTACACGGCGACGGCCGATTGCATCCTAAACCTGGCTCAGGCCGCGCCAGCGGATTTGGATTCGAGTTGACCTTTCGTCTGGCTCGTGAAAGGGGCGAGACGACGCCGCCCACGTGGCCGGCAAACGTGATGCAGCAATTGGCCAAATATGTTTTCAATTCTGGGAATACGTTGATGCCGGGCGACCATGTCTCTTGGCATGCTCCACTGGACGGTGGAAACGGTTGTATCAAACAGATTTTGATGGGACAGGACCCGCAGCTTCCGACGTCAATCTCGACACCCCACGGCGATGTATGTACAAAAGGCTCGAGCCCGTATTCCTAAAATATGGGCCATGATGATTTAATGATTTTCAGACTCATTAAAATTTTTACAGATAAATAAAATTTATAACTTAGCCATATTATATTTATTATTTAGCTCTAAATTGCGAATTAAATATAAAAAAAGAGAATCTGCTTTGAAGCGAAAATGAGTTGCATTGTGATCCTTTATTGTTGGAAATAGGTCTCGTTTGTTCAAATCGTCGGCGTTACTTCTGAGGAACTACAGGCAGCTCAACACTGGCACGGTCTGGGTGTGGTTAATCTATTAAGAAGCGCTAGAGGTTGTGGCCCGTGGTTAGTCACCGACATGAGAAGAATGCATTCTGCTATGGAGGATGATCCTTCCATAGCTGAGAAAATACAGTGCGGCATTGAGAGAGATGGGTCAAATACTAGCGGTGTGTCTGCCAAATGTTGGTAAGTGATGACAACTGATCGATAGAATCAGAAATTTGAATTTAAGACCATAGCCTGGTGCCTGTATTAGATTAGAGATTAAGATTGAGATTGAATTTGATCAAAGCAAAGTAAGTTTATTAAATTTGATATTAATTTCCTTTCTTCTAGTTAATTTCAATCTCAATCTTAATCTCTATCTCTAATCTAATATGCGTATTATTTGGACGTAGGTGGGTGCAAATAACAAACGACAGAAGCATGGAGAGATACAGGGAGAAAAGGGACGATTCCGATGACGACGAGGACGTGAAGCCGATCGTGAAAACAGAGAGACTGTCGCCTTGTGAGCAGCAGGACGCCAACGTCTCTGAAAATAGTATTAAAGCTTTGCCCGGACTACATCTAACGTTCAATCTTGAAGCTGGCTCGTTATTACCGTTGGCAATAAAGTTAGTCATGATAGAATTGAAATTCGTGTGGCAGAGTTGCAACAGTAACGTTCGATGAATAATGTAATATTGATATTGCAGAGGTCGTGTGATGCATGGGAGGCATTTCACGTTCAAATCTATATTGTCCCACTCGGCTGTTACGATAGTCGCGCCGTCTGTTACGGGCACTTTTGTGTCCAAAGAGAAGCCGTACGTCGTTCAAGGACCGTGGCTGCAGGTACTCCTCTCGGAAGAATTGTCCGAGAAAATGGCCGAAGAGTTTCAAGTTCTGAACGCGCCAGATAAGGTAACAACGTGTGAGATTGCTTTAAAACAATGATACCCATTTAGGAAGTCTTGTTTAATTATTTTGGAACAAATCGATGTTGAGATTGCTGAATATTTTATATACGTTTTAATATATCTTATTATAGATCCAATTGCCAAAGACATTTTCTTGGCCGGAACATAATTTAGTCATCACCATCATCAATGATTAAACTGCCCAATGCAATCCACGAAGATTACTCTTCATTCTGATTAAATATATTTAAGTTAAAAATAGGACAATGAAAGTATTATCGAACCTCATTGTAGGTCGAATCTTTTTATTTATAACTACGACGTTTCCCATGACTCTCTAGCGTAAGATTTTATAATTTATAAATGTTATCCCACGCATTTAAATGTTTATCAATGTGCGAAAGCAGAGATTTGCGCATGTTTCCAGATGCGTTTTTTTTTTTTTAAAAAAAGCAATGTATTTTTCTATATATATAAACGTTCCAACGTCTCTCTTTTACAAATTGATGCATGCTTATATACATGAAAAATTTCTACAATGCTTGTTAGATTGTTTGACGTATTGTTATATCAATGCAAAAACGGTATGTAAAAAAATGTTACAAATTTTTTATATATACTTCACTATGTACATAATACGACGTAAATTGTATATGCTATTTTACGACGAAATTTGAAATGCGCCTTACACATTGTTACATATAATAAACGTTTATGTAAATATATCTTATATCTTATAGAGATATTCGTATTTCACAAAGAAAATCTTACATAATTATATCAGTTATTCTTTTATGACGTTGATCGATATCGCCTGTTATTTCGTTTCTTTGGCCTCCCGCCCGTCTTTCTCGCGCAAAGACACGCATCCTGGCTGTGACTCCTCGCCGTCGGATTGTTATTATTGTCGCTTTGCGTCACGTGTTGCCCAAACATATTGAACAGCTTCGTGTGAGAATTCTGAAGTATCGATATGACATTGAAATCAATCACATGTGTCAAAGCATTGAATACAAACGGTCGTTTTTTAAAATAAGAAATCGCGGTACATATCTTCAAGTTTGTAATCTTTAAATCACAGCAATAAGTCTATTTTTTCTGCATTCCGATGACTCTTATGATGAAATAATCTCGCCGTTGGGTAAGTTTTGCATTTATATGTAAAATATAAACAAAGAGCTGTTGAAAACGTCCGCGTTAAATGAATGTTTAACGCGACGTTCTGTCGGATCAAAAACCAGATAATGCACCATGCGACCACGCGCGGATCTCTAGATCTCGATTGATACCAGTCGCAAGAGTAGTCTACAAAGTAGTTTACCTGGTTTTTGCACCGTAGTTTTCCCATGTCACACCGACGGCAGCGGTATTCCTTGCGAGACATGCACACGAACGATTTAATGTACCTGCACTTCGCCTTGTTTGACGATTCTAAAAAGCAGGGTACCACATTTGCAAGCGATCGCACAATATAGTGATGGCAATGGGGAACAGTATCGGCCAAAACGAGACGTATTCTTAAGATATATTTTATCTTATAAAAAATGTTGATAATTGTTGCATAAACAAAGTAACTTAAATTAGAAAAAACTTTTCCTTTTTTATTTTTTAAGTGCGGGAAGTCCCGTTTTGACTTTGATTGGAAAGTAAAATGGAATTATATTCTTTGAAACTTGGATCGTTAAAAATTTGGATATCTCGGATATAAGACATAAAAATAACAATTTTTTAATGTACTTTCTGTAGAGCTCAAAACTGATAAGTGCGATTGTTTACTAATTTGCGAGCGACTCTTAACCCTTCGGATTATCGAGTGCGAATCGTCAGCCATTGTTGACAATAATGATTATCGCGAAATATTTGGTATATACCCTCTTAAGAAGATTCATGAACATTTTAACGGCCCCGGTACACAAGGCAATGACAATGCAGGCAGAAGCGAAGTCCTCGACGTCATCACAGCTGATGTTGCTAATGACATTAACGATTCCTCGAAAAACATTGGCGAAGGTCTGCATCGTGTCGATACACAAATCTCGGACGAAGCAGATCACCTAAAAATCCAGTTTTAATATTCTTATCTCAGATTTTCTTCAAATAGGATGTATATATATATATATATAAATATATATTCTTTTTATTGCACACTTCCGATCACTTGAAATGAATTAGACAATGCGGCTCTAATTCCAGTTTTAAAAAGGTATTTTTATCTGTTTAACCTTCGTTTCGAATTAATGGATGTACAATCTTATTCATAATATATTTAAAATGTAATTACTATATAAGCGCATTATTGTCACCTGAAATATTAATCTCATCATCACGAGTACTAGTTCAATTAGCCTCGCTAAGCAATCAAATATGATGATCAGAATGAGCTCGATGGTCTCCCAGATCCAATAAGCGGCTCGCCACAAAAGATTTATAAATTGATCGGAGATATTGGATATTCGGTTTTTCATGATCGATCATTGCTGTTAAAATTTATACTTTGCCATAAAAATTTCACGAATTAAAACTGAAGCAGTCGTGTCAATCGTTCAAAATAATAGAGAAAGACAGAGAGAGAGTTAGAGAAGTAGGTGGTTAATTTAAATAAAACAAAAAGCGATGGTGCTTATTGCGCTGTCTGAAATTGTCTGCATATTTCTTACAAGAAAAAGGACAAAGGTCGGTATTCATAGTCGGTTATTATATTTAAGATTATCTTAAGTAAGTACATTCTTAAGATGTGATAAGCCAATCACATTAATTAATATCTTTCGATATCAAGACGATCTTAAAATAAGAACAGATTATGAGTACCGGCTAGAGAATAAGAGGATTCATTTAACAATTTCAAAGTCTGCTTTATTGATATGAAGCAATATGAAGCTGTAATTACAATCAATGTATCGCACATACATAACCAGTGATAGCTAGAGTAAATGGCGCGTGGATTGCTGCTTGAAAATAATGAGAGAGACTATAGCTTATTAATCAAAATCTGGCAGTATATTCACTATGTGGTCTGCTTAATGCATCGTATTATAAGATTTAATAAGAAAGATCATCGTTAATAACCACTACAACGCGCTCGCTGTTGTAATTTCTCAATGTTGTCCGTCGATCTCTTCTAATCCCGCATTCACTGTTAACGTTGAAAATCTACAACGCTCATAACGTGTGCTGTAGATTTTCAGCATTAACGATGAATTTTGCAAATCCAAATCGGCCAGTTCTCGAAAAAAAAAACGTCTGATCGCACTCGCGTCGCGGAGTGTAAATGGATTCACGCGAGTCCCGCGAGAATCGGCAACACAAGGGCGATCAGCGGCGCGAGATTCCTCGATGACGCGTTGCACGCGTCCGCATCGCTGCAAGATTGCACACATCCGCGCACGTACCTACGAGGTATATTCGTGAATGTTTAAAAATAATAAATTTCGACATACGATCTATTACTTCGGTTTTTAGCTTGTCTTACTTGTCATCGAAGTAGAAACCACCGCAGTGGGACATCCTGATAATCTCGGAGTCCGTTGTCAGGGTTCCGCTGTCCAACGCGCAACCCCTCACCATCAAGGTCACACCGGATTCATCTGAGCCGTCAAGTCAATTGAGATACAATTTAATATACTTGTCAACACGAAATTCTCACTTCTTACAAAAATTCAATACCGAATGATAGTAATTAATTAATTATTTATTTTGAATATTAAAAAAAGCAGTTTAATTAAAAAGAAATAATTTCTAGTATCGAATAATAATAAAAATAATTAATTTAAGTACAAAATAAGTAATTTCCAGTAATTTATTAAATTGGCCAAGTCAATGAATTGTCAAGTCGATTAAGATACAGTTTAACGTACTTATCAATGTGAAATTCTCCTCTCTTAATGAGATTTAATACTAGAAGGTATAAGTGATTAATTATTAATTTCGGGTTTAAATTGGATTTCTGTAAAAGACGGTCGATTTTAACATAATAAAGATATTAAAAAAAATAAATAAAAATAGTATATCATGTCACGGTAACTTGGATTTATTACCATATACGCCGGCAATCTTGAGACAAGCGGTCGCTGGGAAGAGGCCATCCCGGCCTTTCCTACCCCCTAAGCAGGGCGACTCCAAGAAAGCGCGGCTCCCATTGTTGTGAAATGGGTCATCGCAGGGTTTGTTGTCGCCATCGATCGAGACACACTTGAAACAGTCGATGGCCCACCCTGCAGAACAGGCAAGTTGCACTCGTAAAATGAAACGAAAAAGAGTGCGGTAAATAAAACTTGGCAACCTGACATCTCTCGCATTTGCAGAAACATCTCTCCAACGTTTTGTCCTAGATATAAAATTTGTCAATGATAAGAAGCAATAAGTGATAAAGATTTTTGTATCATCTGGGAATTAAGAATGCAATAAATAATACTAAATAATACTATGGCAATCTAATATCTCTGTTTGGGACATATCTCGTTTACTCGAACGTTTTATTCTAGATACAAAATTTCATTTGTCAATGATAGGAACGAACGTTAACGGGATGCTGAAGTGATCAAATTATCGACATTATAATCGTATAAAAATCTCCGAATTAACTGAATAAAATAAAAAAAATCCTTTTACAAGATTAAAGTAGACGCAATATTAGGAAAAATGGTGCAGTGGACTTTATACTAAAATCGAAAAAAAAGTTAATTAAGTTTTTAATTTTTTTTAAATTTTAGTATAAAGCCCACTGCATCACCTTCTAATTTTGCGTCTATTTTAATCCTGTAAAAGGATTTTTGAATCTGTTTAATCAATTCGGAAATTTTTATACGTAATATCGATAATTTGGTCACTTCAGCATCCCTTTAGGAATTTTTACATCATCAGGAAATGAAGAATGCGATAAATAATAAATTGATAATCTGACATCTCTCGTTTGGACGTTTTGTTCTAGAAAATCAAAACTTCACTTGCCATTGATAAGGAGTGAGTATTAAAGAATTTGTATGTCGTCAGGGAATTTTTCTCTCGAGGAGAGATCTGTGATCTACAAGGTGGTCTCGGAGCTCGAGCGGCACCAAAGCAAGCTATTTTTATATATCAAACAGCACGAACTATACACGTCGCGCGTTAACAACTTGTCCTCCAAAGCAATGTGTGCAATCCGGTTATCGATCTCGTTCGCGCGAGATTCGCAGATAGCCCACCGTACCCACTCTTTAGATCTCGTTATTAAGAAAGATTGCGATTGCCTATTTTCGCAAGATCGCAACTACTTCGGTATCTAATCGTCCACCGACCTCTTTGGAAGAAGGCGATGACGGTGAGCGCGAGACAAACGATCCGGGGATTCCCTACGTTCATGCTTCGTCGGCGACCCGGAGGCGTTGGTTCCCGATGGAGTCGCACTCTCGTTGACGTCAGCTTCTACATCCCGGATTATGATGATACCGAGCGGATTTCATGCCGGAGACCATCTCTCAGTCGCGGACCCGACGTTCTCCAATCGTTTCCCAACCGATTGTCCAACGTCGTCGCGGTCGTCGTCGCAGGGTAGAATGATTCACAGGGCACCGAGTGACTGGCCGGACGGCTCTCCCGATCGCGCTTCGTCGACGTTATTAACGTACACAATGTTTTGACGGCTGGTTGCCAAGGCAATTCACGGCACGTCGTCGTACAGACCTCGATCTCGCCCTCGCCGAAGATTTGAGGGTGATCGATGGACTTTAGCCGAACACCGTCGTCATCGCCGACCGACGGCAGTAGGTCCTCATCTGTCGCCGTCCAGCGACCGCGCGAGATCGGGCTCGACTTGGTTTTTACACGCCATTCTGAACGCTCCTCGCACGATCCCACTCTGGGATACGTACATATGTGCGACACGCGAATAATGGGTGCAGTTAGAATTTATGGATGATAGTGTGAAAAAAAATACAAACGGAAGTATGTAGATTCATGATTTCTTGTTCACTTATTTTGTTTCATTCATATGGTTTGTCTGCAGTGCGCTAAATATATATTGTGACCTGATATCTTCAAGATGCTAGAAGAATCTAAGCCCTCATATGTTTCCATTTCTTTCGGTAAGGCTAAGAGCTAAGATCAATAGCAAAGTAGAATATATGAGACAAATGCAGAACATTTCTTAGAGCTTGAACATAAAATTAATGATGATTCAAAAGAATGATGAATTCATAACTAAACAGATACGCCAAAATACGCTTGAAATAATTAAAAGATCATTCTTTAGAAGATAAGACTCAATCTATTACAGTCTTTAGAAAATTAAATTAAATATTATTAAATTAAATATATATAAATATATATAAATATAAAGATTGCGCGCGAAAAAAAGCATGTAAAATCAATTAAATATCTATATATAGGTCACAAACATGCGTTTAGATAAATAATTTGTTAAAGTACTTATCTGAAGACGTGACAAATTATAAGCTAAGATAATTTCTAAATTTTTAATCTAATTAATTTTGAATTCTCTCTCATGATCTAATGAATTTTGCAAAAACTTAAATCGCAAGGAAATATTTTCGAGAACTTTAAATTAAATAATGTAGCGTGTTTAACAGTGTTTAACTGAATTGAAAATATTCGAAGGATAGAAATATTGAACGAAAAAACAAATTGAAAACAGACTGAAATAATTTAACCAACAATTATATACTTCTATCCTATTCCTATCAAACTATAATGCTAAAAATTATTATTACGTTAATATCAACCATAGATGCTTGATGCATATTTTATTTAAAAAAGTTATAAAAATAATATATTAATTATAAGTTAATACAATAACATAATTATAATTAATTAATTTCGAATCTATATGTATTCAGCAAACACAAAATAATATATATATAATATGTATATAACATGTGCATAACTTATATAACTGTTATACAACATTATATATAATTGTTCTATTCTGTGTTTGTTATATTCAAGAATTAGAAAGAGATGAAGAATAAGTTGAATTGATTAAGAGTTAACCGTGGGTTGTGGAACTGGGTGTAAATCGAATTTCACTTTTAGTTCTTCAATACAAAGTATCTATTATTCTTTAAATACTAAGTTTAAAATCTTTCCTGCTTTATAAAGCTGTTTGTTTCATACATTGTTTTTTCATGAGTCATTCGGATAGTTGGATAATGAGGTGGCAGGCTATATCGGACAATTGTGAGCAATCAGCGAGCATCTGATGGCTGTGTTTTGTTAGAAATAAATATGGGGAAGATAAACAAAGGATAAAGAGAATACGATATTATTATAGCTGTTGAGGTATTAATTTCATACTGATGCTTGACGCTTATTTTTAGCGTTAAAATAAATCACGTAATCAAAATTACAATCTAGATATAAACTCTTACATTTTGACCACGATGTAAGAATATTCTTACATCGTGGTAAAAATTGACGAATATCAAGGATCAATTTTGATGAAATGGCTTATTTTGAAAAATAAGCTATGAAAAGATTCTATTTTTAAGAAATAAGAAAATGACAATACAAGAGAGACAAATGAGCGATTTTCTATTTCGAAAAGTACTTATATTAGGAAATTGATTGAAAGCTATGAAAGTGGGGCAAGAGATAGTGTTAAAATCGAATATACAAGGGGGGAACTTATCAGAAAACATAATTTAAAAAATATTTCTGTTCCATATCAACAATTCTATCCAATTTACAGGAACAAGATAATGACATTTAAAAATGTAAAAATCTTGGTTATTTCCATTTTTAGAAAAATACAATTAAACGAGTGATTACAAAGAGTGATTAAAAGAATAGAAGAATAATGTTTCATATCATGTTATATTACATTTAATAGGATTTCATTTTTCTAAGAAAATGAAATCTTGAAGAAATCCAACGTGTTCCATACCACCTGATCTTCTCCAACATTATAAGTATAAATTTAAATCAATGATATATAATAGTAAAGTATTCAATGGTACGCTTGTGAAATTATATACATATATCGGCATTATAAAAATTTCAATTACGTATCTGACTTTTAATACAGGTACAATTAACAGTTGTTTACGTTGCAATTTCACGAACACAAAGACTCGGGAGCACAAGGATAAAAATCGATAAAATTGCTAGCAAAACCCAGAGAGACTGAAGCATGAGCATCCTCAAGTCAGGGTGCGCGAGGAGGGTGTCCGCGGCGCCGCGGAAAAACGCCGGCAGCAGAATCCAGCAGAAGGAACACCTGCATCACATCGCGAGAGAATCAATTTCGGC
>NW_017305800.1:245447-255525 GCF_001594115.1 Trachymyrmex septentrionalis | reverse complement strand
CGGCGCGACGCGTTCAAAGCGGCGCGCTAATTGGCGCGCGTGCGCGCCACCGCCGCCGGGCCAATCACCTCGCGCGGCGTTCACGACCGCCGGCGGCGCAACGGTGCGAGACGCGAGTGCGGCCGTCCGCCTCGTTCACCTCGTTGCCCCGCCGTCGCGTAGCGACACCGCGGATGCCAGCGGATGCACCATGTATCGTGATTGACAGCGATCCACCGTCGCCGCTGCCGCTCGTCGTTGTCGCGAGTCGCGATGTGTTCGTTCCACGCGCGCCCATGCGATCGCTTTTTCACGTGAACCCACGTCCGCCCCCGAGCACCGCCGTCCTACGACCCGACACAATTGTCTGCCGCCGTCGCAGCCACCGCCGCCGCCGCCGCCGCTGCCGGGCTGACAACGACGACGATGGGCCAATCGTCAAGCAACACTGGGCACAGCGGTGAGTCTTGAGTTCCTCGAATCATAACACTTTCTCTCTCGCAATATGATCGTGTGCTGCTCGCCGGCCAAACGTCTCTTCGTGCACACGCGCGCCCGCTTGTCATGTGTCAATCGCGAGAGCGACCAAGAGCGATCGACCACTGATGATCTGCAGTCGATGTTGCGATGTGTCGATGACAATGGGGGATACCTGGATACTCTTCATCGGGTGGAATTTTTCTCAAGGAGGTTATGTTCAGATCTATTAGAACATACGTGATGTTGGTCTGGAGAACAGTGTTCTCTTAGCGTTCTCTTTCCATCCGCCAGCGTAAGATAAGTCCCTGATTTTTTTCTCAGGAATTGGAACAAGTTTCAATTTGATATTTTGATGTTGTAGATACGATAACTCGAATGTATAGATCATCAGCAGGTATCGTGAATGAAATTATTGCCTCGCTGCATTTTTTAAATCCTTTCAATGACAAACGCTCGTCGCGCGTCGTGTTGTCTTTTCATGGCTGCACGTGACGAATTTAAATCCTTGAAGAATGCCATTATCATTTGACAGTGTCACTAGTTGCTCGATTGCGAAACACTCGAAGACACGCTTTTTGTGTCTATTAAAATTAGAAAATATCTCAAAACTAAATACGAATTTAATTTATTAAATTGCAGTAAAATAAAAAATTAGAAATCATTTTTTTAATCCAAGAAAATGTTTTTCTCTACGATGGAAGTGATAATTTAAGAGTAAATTTATGGCATTTAAAAAGATAACTGAATTTTTAATGAAAAATATAAACGAACACTTGATAACGTATTTCATCTATGGTTTTGAATTTTTTTTCAATTAATTATTTTTACTTTTACTTTTTTTAAAGGTCTATTTGTTTATTGACGCAAAATGATGCGTCAGATTTCTTGGAATGTATGATTAATGTATATATATATCTACGTTATTCTATTTTATACTACCTACGTGTAGTTTACTTTTAAACGTGAGAGTTTCTCAAGTAAAAGTTTAGACATCGTCTGCCATTTTCAAGTTAATTGTGCTGCGCTTTAAAAAAAAACAAACAAGTTAATATTTACGCGATTTATTAATAAAATAAATTTAACTCAATAATTTATATGTATAAATATTATTACTCTTAAAGTGATTCTGTAAAATCACAATCAAATTTGAATTTTTTATAGTTGAGTCTGAAATATGAAACTGAAATGGCGAATCAATCAAAAATTGCCGAATTTTCTTTTTCTGGTTAACTTTCAATTAGACTTAACTTGATAATGTAAAAATTATATTTTACTAACTATAGTTAATCAACCTGATGGTTTTGTAGTAATTTTTAAAGTTACCACTATAAACTATTAGTTTAATGATCCCAGCAATTTATCGTCATTTTGACATCTTGAACGTCAAAACGACGACAAGTAATGTTAGCTTGCTTGTTGGGTAATTATTGTTAGAAAAACAATTTTTACATTATTATCAAGTTAAATATGATTAAGCCTAAAAACCACAAGTTAACCAGATAATGAGAAAGGCTTAAATGATATCCGAACTTTTACTTGAGAATCTCTAACAGACGCTGTCTAGAGGCGACATCTGTTCCAAGATGCATCTTGCTCCGTTGGTAATAAGAGTTTTTAGAGAATTATCTCTCTTCTCTCATATTTTTTAAATTTCAAATTATAATTCATCAAATAGAACAAAGTTAATGTTTTTTTTACCATTAAAGTTTTATTTGCAAAGTACGCAAATATTTTTAGTCGAAATAAAATGTCGCACTTACTTTTTGCATATAATCGACTTAAACGATTCTTAATGTTAGTGTTAGAAAATTGTATAACGCTCATTGTACAAATAATCAAACGAATCTGCATCTTTCTCTTAATTTACATATTATAGCTCTCTCTTTATAGAGTAATACATCCTAATATACTCGAGTTTTGTACATTTCATTTCCATACAGGCAATTCGATATGCAATAATAATCCACCTCCGGATCGTTTGTCACAAGACAACGTCATGCCCGCAATGAACGGCGTTACGTTGCGTTTTGGCGATTATTACGCGATATTTTGCCAGGTGCATCTTTTTTGGCCTGGACACACCTTTCGATTCCGTCTCGTAAGGCCGGGCTTCGAAGGCTTGCAAGATGCTCCCGCACCCCCGTCGTGTAGCCACCTATCCCGCAGGATCATCGGCGTACCCTGGTCGCCCGGCATGGGCCGCAGATGGTATTGTCATATGGCAGACACAGGGGCCGGCCTCCGGAGGCCTGCCAGTAAAACCGCGATTGCACATCCGCACAAATCCACGACAGACCCGGCACGGGTTTCCCTTCCATCGAATTATCTAATCGACGTCACGCGAGCGGTCAGACGAGCAATGTCCTTTTTTTACGCTACCAGTATCTCCACCGAAGTCCTCTACATTTCGGAAGCTCACTACGTGAGTGGATGATATTAATTAAACTGACTCAGATTAGGGGAAACGGCGGAAACACCGGAAATTTGAAATCCATAACGGAATAGAAACTGAATTAAGATAAGAAATTAATTAATAAATCATTATTTATACTCTCTAAATCTGAATCAGTGGATTATCACTGTATCAGTCTAATATCAGTCTAAACTGTCCCAAGTGTGCCACTGGAATTCACAGTGAATTCACAGTGAAATTTAAACTACAAAATGACACGCGTGGAATCCTTAACTTAGTTAACCTTGCTTTACTATAAATTCAATGTATTGGAACTGACGTGCAAATATCGATAATTACATAAAATGCTCAAATTCCCTTTCTTTTTCGGTTGAATTTCGCTGATTCAGATTTAGAGAGTAATCAGATATTACACTTTGCTTTACGTTATTGGAGGGAAAAAACTATTAATAAATTAAGTATTGGATTTATATTTTTAATACATAATAGTAATAAGAGTTTAACGAAATGTTGGTGTCGTCATTAAACTCTTACGAAAGGGAAACGTGGAAAAATTCGCGCGCTCGGGATTCGTAGACGACACTTCCGGGGAAGGGGATTAACGAGGAAGAAGGATCGTAGACGGTGATGGCCGGGGTTCAGGGCAGCGACCCAGTTCTCATATGTATTTATACCAAGTAGACGCTACGCTGGCTGCGTGTAGCCATTTTGGAGACCCAAAGAGAGAAAGAGAGATTATATGGCGACGGGGAAAACCGAAAGGAGAAAGGAGAAAGAAAGAAAGAGGAAAGGCTTCTTCGTGCGTCATGGGACGCGAGTCTAATGACTCTGAAAATCCAATTCCGGTTGCGTCGCAGCCTCGGGATCCCGTTGCGGCTGCACTTTGAGAGATAATTTCGTTATCGCGGAGATGCATCGGCGATGTCTGCGAGGCATGTGACTGTTAAATCGGAATGGCAGAGTTTCGAGATTACTCAAAATTGCCTCGCGTTTTACTCGGTTATTGTTAAAAAATGGAATTGTCAAAGCGCAGATTCACACGCGATTGCAAATCATGCTTCAGCAATGGCCGCCAAGAAAATAGAATAAGTGACACACCCATAAATTTCAATCAGAAGATTCTTACACGTGACTACCGCGCAGCTGATCAGTTTAGGCGACGTCACACACTGATTTGCTGTAAAGACAGGTCGCCTTTGTGCGAGAGCAGACGGTGTGGTAGAAAATTCGAGAAATTTTTGTCAGTGGCGCAACCACATCCCTCGAGAGAAAGATCGTATTGTGTTCGATTGCGCAGTTGTGTGTGTGTGTGTTGGTCAACCTGAACTACCAAAGGTAGCTGGTATATTGTATGGTATTGATAACTCAGTCAGGTAGTTGCACGTGCAAGTTGCTGGAAAACCACCGTGGTAGTTTAAACTTTTCTACCGAGGAGAAAAGATCGTGGCAAAAAGGAAAGAAATCTTTTAAGTTTCCTTCTTGCCTCAAAGATTCTTTTGGATTTAAGTCGAATAAAATTCATAACAAGAAGTTCACGGCGCGATCGGTCCGAAGAATAAGAAGATTCTGATTATGGAGGCGCTGAAATAGAGGTAAAACTGACAGTTACGCGACGTTGACAGCACACAGGCGTAAGCAAACCTTATTTTTGGGTTTCGCGAAAGTGAATCTCTCCTCGTGTTTCGTTGCTGCACATGCTGCATCGAATCGGAGTGGCGTCCACTTTTGTACGATGATCTGTCAATAAACTTCGGATGTTCTGAATATCACGAAATATATCATTATGGATGTTATTTTGGGGGAGAGAAAAAAAAAAATCTCTCGCGCTTAGTATTTTTATCTCCGCTGTTTTACCGGATTCTTGATAGACTAGAACGGTGCTTCGTAATCATTTACGCTCGCTTTATTCCTTTTAATCTAGTCTTATAGTTCAGTGATAAATGTAAAAGTTCTCTAATTGTTCTAAATTAAAATAAAATTTATTCTAAAAATAAGTTAGAATAAATTTTATTGGTATACTGAAAAAAATTATAATACTTTAAAAGTACTAAATTTTAATAAATATTTATTAAATGTGTGAATATATATTTATTTAATAAAAAAAATCATTAATTTGATTTAACTATTATTTTTTAATAGAATATTCCATTGACGGAGAAGAGAAGACGTTTTCTCTTCCACTTCCTTTTCTTCTTTCTTTTTCGAATTTCTGATCAGACAGATCACACAGTACGACAACTTACAATTAGTTTGTTCAGTTAAACTTTCAGTAATTGCTATAGGACTTCATTTCAGTACAGGATATAATATAAAACAAATTCGTGTCGATTTGCACAATAACAAAACTGCTAGGGTGCGCTAACATTAATCAGAATTTTGATAATGCTGCATATGTCTAAAGTAAAGTAAATATATAACTAGAAGTTTTATGGATTCAACTGGAAAATATTAAACTAATCCTTACAGTATAAGCTACCAAACATTCTAGTTGTAAAATATCATGTTCTGTTGTAATAATCAGAAATTCTGCTAGATTTAACCGTATGCGTCTTGTTGATACAATCAAACTTGTACTTTAAAGAGACGGTAGCTATTTCTGACACCACACACAGATTACTGCATCCGCCTCTTCATTCTTCTATCTTAAGCTTCTTGTTTTCAGATAATGATGACATAAAAGAATCGCTCATACATCGATAACACCTCGAGAATCTTATAGAAGATAATTGATCGTGTAGTTTTATTATTTTCATCATATGAAATAGTATCTAAAAGATTCTAAAGATGTTTAACAATTCGTAAATAATCACAGTTTTTTAAATTAAAATTAGACGATCTTTTTTCGACAAAAATTTCGAGGAATTCTGTACCACTCAACAAAAAAATAGGAAACACGTTCGAATACGTTCAAAATTGTGCAATATTCAGAACAGCGTGACTCGGTGAAAAATCATCGCAGACAAAAAAATCAAAAAAAGCATTTGAAAGCTTGAAATCTCTACTTTCGAAATCCGTAATTGATATTTCAATCTGACTAATTTTTTATGGAGCTATATAGACACAAATGGATATCCGTCGAATCTGAAAATTTTGTCCAAATTTTACAAAGGTCTATGGCGCGAAGTAAAAATTACACAAAAATGCGGTTTACAACAGTCGAAAGAATGAATCTTTACCTTCGAATTGCTCTTTTATTGAGCGTTGTACGATATTTTTTTCCATCGAGTTATTGAACGTTGAAAAATAATCACAAAAATAATCACTTTTGCTTCAACGTGTGTGTGTGTAGAATAAAACGGTAAAAATATCATAAAAAAAAACAATTCAAAGATAAGGATTCATTCTTTAGACCTTTGTAAAATTTATACAAAATTTTCAGATTTGACGGATGTATATTCATTTGTATCCATATAACTTCGTAAAGGATCAGTCAAATTGGAATATTAATTACGGATTTAAAAAAAAAGTAGAGATTTCAAATGTTCAAATGCTTTCACGATTTTCTGTCTGCGATGATTTTTCACCGAGCAACGGTGTTCTGAATATTGCACAACTTTGAGCGTGTTCGAATGTGTTCCCTATTTCCCGTTTGAGTAGTGTATAATATTAAATTTTAAGATTCTTTTAAAAAATAAGCACTGAAATAAATTGAAGACTACGATATTACGGCCTTTGAAGCTTAAATTCGTAAAGGATCTTCCTCCTTTTCCATCACTCTTGCACCCAACTCCTGGAGGATCATCCGTTACTCGACGTTATCCCTATAGGCAACCCCGACTTCAAATTCATCGGGGAATTTCTCGTTAAAATTACATGTTCATGATTTGTGGGATATTTCGTGTTCTCGGGCCGACAAAGTCGATTCAGTGACGGTGGCAGTCGGCCGGTAGTCGGCCACCGTCTATTCCCAGTGCGTTGCAACACATAGCGATCCCGCCGCGTTGTTATTCTTAACCCGACGGCGGGGCGAGGGGCGGGGTGAAAAAAAGGGCAAAAGAGCGTGTCTATGACGTCAATTGGAAAAGGTTCCTATCGTGCCACGGGGCGCGAATCGCGCGATACTCGCTCTCCCATCCGTCCCCCGTTCTCCGTCCGTCGTCGATGCCGAAGCCAAAGAGCCAAAGGCTTTTTCTTCCGTGCTTCTCCCCTTTCGCTCGCCCCCGTCATCTCCCTCGCTGACAACGCCTGTGCGACACAGCATTGTCCGCTGCCGGCCGTTAGAATCGGCGAAAACGCATCCGCGGGATTCACGCGCGAAGCAATTGGCCGCACGTCAAGCCCACCGGCTATTTGCAACCCTCGTGGATTAATTTTAAGAGGGAACGACAATTTGGGAACTATCCGTCCGCCGCCACTGTCGCCGCTCTTCTCGTTTTCTCTTCTCGCTTTTAACGACGCCGACCGTCGTGGACGATCCGTCCGCGATTTAACTCTTGAATTCTTCTCGGAAAGTTCAGTTAAACGAAATTTCTCGTTTTCTGGTGACAAAGTGACGTCTTTCAAAGACAAGACGTCGTTGTTGCAAAATGTCGAACTCTATTTCAAAGAATTTATACTTCGACTCCTTCGTGAGATGAAAGTAATGAAGCAATTACTTTCGTTCTTTATTTAAATAGAGTGCTCGAGACGCGGATCGATATCGCGCGAGGAAACGCCCGAACTGAACGCGAGCTTTTATCTTGCCTGCCTCGCAATTAATTATGTGGGCTTATTCGCTCTCGCTGCAATTAAAACGCGTGCGCACGTTTCCACGTGTGTGGGTGAATGTCAAAGTCAATGTGTATGTATCGGGATTGAGGGAGAAATAAAATGTCGATATCGAGGGATCGGAGAGAGAGAGAAGAAAACTGAGAGGCAAAAAGCTCTTATTCTTTGTTATAGCGTGATGCTTGAAACCCTCGCAATTACAGAAACCCTTGTAAAAATTTGATGGGATCGTGGCAGAAAGCTTGGCTGAGGAAAAGAAACAAATGCTCACTCGAAGGTCGGGGTTCTTTTTCGCATGAATTTTTTTTCATCATTACATCATAACGACATAGTTAAATTTTCTGCACAAGTTCACTGAAAAGAGGAGTGTTCAATTTTAAAACATAAATTTAAAACACGTATAGTTTTAAATCGTTGTTTAAATCCAAACAACATAGTGTTTTGTTTATTGAAAAAATTTAAACTAAAACATCTTTAAGTATTTAAAAAAACGGAGACAAGAATAAAACATTTTAATATTTTAAAATTGAGCACTCTTTTTTTTATTGCTCTGTCGCATTTATTATTAATGATTCTTTAATGTACTTAATTCATTTTGAATAATTCTAGAAAGTAATTTATTTTTTATTATAATTAACTATTAATTAATTTATCTTGATGCGAATAAGCACTCTTTAAATAAATGGCAAAAATGATTGCTTCGTTACTTTCATCTCATAATATACTGAAAAGTGGATAAATATATTCTATTTACCTCATAGTGGAGATGGAATATGAATCTTTTTATATGAATTGTGTATGAATTATATATAATTATTTAATTAATCAATATTTATATCACGAGAAGTGAGTTGTGCACAATATCAATTTTTTTCATTATGTTGTATTGAATATTTTAAAAACAAAGCTAATATTAGACACTAGATTATCATCAAATGATCAAATATACAGGAAGAGATTTTTTTCTTAGAGTTTACCCTGATAATAAGATAATCGTGAGACAACATTCTATTTCGAAGAATTTTATATAAATCCCTCTCATTTATTAATAAAATTACAATAAAATATAAAATAAGTTTGATTAATTTTACTCAAGTGAACGATAAAAAATCTTTAAAATATTGTATTGCACCGCAACTACCATATTTTCAGGGTAAATTTTAAAAGAAAATTCCGTATATAGCGTAAAGTTTTCGTTAGAGCGTTCGCATGTATAACATAACTCTCTCAAATAGTCTCTCAAATACTACTGTTTAAAATTTACTTCGCACACGAGTGCACATCGACCCCCGCATGAGTCTGGGCTCACGTTTTTTTGCGATTTTTTTTTTTTCGAAGAACATTTGAAGGGGGTGAAACATGCGTGCACGGTCGTTCGAAACGTCATAATTCATTATTGTCGCGGGAACAAACAGTGGGAACAGCAGCAATTGTCGCACGTAGCGCAAGCGAGTGCTAATGACCAGAATTAACCCCTTCGTTATTCAAGTACGCGTCCACCCTCCCTTTCGGAAATTTACGGTACGTTAGGTTCTGAGACACATCAGTCCTGTCCAGTGCGTCTCATGGGGACTCCCTTCTCGACTAAATCCTTTGTGACAAGCTTGATATTGCTAACAGAGTAGATTTATATTTTATGATATTTTTCACTGAATTTCTGCACAATTGAAATTAAGCATTTGGAGTTTCTTATAAAACTGCGGAAGTTTGCGACGACGCGGATCGGTGAATGAATTTCCGGGACACACTCGCGCGAGCAATAATCGACGTGAACGGGACTAAATTTAGAACGCGACGTGGTCATCTAAATTTAAGACGACTTAAAAAACTTCACGCTGTCCCGTTATACCTTTCTGCTCGTTCCGCGTGTCGTAATTATCACTTGGCAACCAATTTCCTGACATATCATTTCTTCTATCGACGGTAAATACACAGAGAAAAATGATTTGGTTAAACAAAAAGGTCTAATCGGAATGATATTTTGATAAGGCCTTATCATAACCAGAAATTCTGTTTGACCTCACCAAATGCCATTCCGGTTAGACTTTTTTGTTGGTTTAACGAGAACATTTTTTTTTAGTGATAGACTGTTAGTTTTTTATAATTATGATCTTTAAGAGTCAGGAAATAATTCACGTTCCGACCGTCTGAATTATTTCCTGGCTCTCTAATCCAACTTATATGACGAAGGCAAAGAGAACACTAATAATTTATATGAGAAAAATACCTCATTTTATCATGCGTATGAATATTGTTGTTTGACGTTAAATTAAGGGAATATTCTAGTTTGTCGAGTCAAAAAAATCGATTTTTTTTTATTGCATTTTCGGAAAGTTGATAGTCTTGAAAATATATTACCAAAGCTATTCAGAAATAATGTAAAATAACTGAGTTATTTATTGTTTACTAAAATGGTCCGCAGAGATTAGACGCGCTAGAGTTTTGGTCCGCCGTGCGGATGTTCGATTGTTATTGCTCGAACAAAGAAACATCTGTCTA
>NW_017305800.1:242317-245347 GCF_001594115.1 Trachymyrmex septentrionalis | reverse complement strand
TTTGGTCCGCCGTGCGGATGTCCGATTGTTATTGCTCGAACAAAGAAATCATCTGTCTATTTCTATCTCTTTTTAGATTCCTGTTAAATAAATTTTATAAACGAGAGGAAGAATTGCTATACGGACCAGGAATAGCTGATTAGGCTGATATAGCTTCAAGTACAATTAATCTGTTTGTAAATCGTAGTTGAAACTTTAAACGCATTTTTCTCAAAATAGTATTTTTCAACCGCATTGACACAATATCTCGGGAACTAAGTGTTCGATCGACTTGAATTTTTGCGTGTTAGCGTATGTTTTTTTATTACTGGCGTTACGGAATTTAATTTACTATTCTATTTTACTGTATAAAAAAAAAAACGAAAAACAAATTTAGATGAAAATCAATATCATTTTTCAAAACATTTCCGTTTCAACAATTTTCAACAATTTTTTTTTATGTTCTAGTTCCAGTAATAGTGTAACTTTTACAATTTAATAATTTCTTTGATTTTTTGATTTCGGTCTACTAGAACTAACGGAATGATGTCAACGCGTCGAAAAGAAATTTTTTCATAGATCACTGCGTATTTTTTTTTTGTATGATAAATATGGACACCAAAAAATAATTTTTAAATATCTATTTTGTACAAAGTTTCAAAAAGTTTTATATTAATATATATATTAATTCATTTCTTTTAAAAAAATTTCTGAATAATCATGTAATTTTTAGTCTTACAAATAAGAATACCCCCTTAATTACCAGCTGGCTAATTGTAAAGGACACATTGCGCGTTCTTTATTCTTCCTTTCTGCAAGTGTTGCAGTCGTGTTCCGAGTGCAGTCGAAGAGAAATGTTTTTTTTTCCAACCACCTGTTTGTGGTGAGTCTGTCACATTGTGTGCACGCACATGTATATTTCTCGACTGTAAATTGAGTAACGAAGAGCGCCCGATGCTCGCCTCTTCTTTCAAAGAGACAGCTCTTTTCTTCGGTTGTCAACTTTGTAATTTAACCTATAACAAAAAATCAGAGAGGGATTTTTGGGATTTTAAAGGGGAAATATCAAAATATATATAACATACCGCGATTGTGGAGTCACGAGTTAATTTGGATCATAAATTCCCCGAATTGGATGTCGTCTTTCCTTTCTTTTTCATATTCCCTCTTTTTCTTTTACAATATAACGAGAGGCTAGCGATAAAAGATCGCAGAAATTGACGGCGGTAATAAGAATTTGCGTCACGCTTGTAATTACTGCAGTCGTGCACGAGCGCAGCCTCCCTTAAGACGGTGTGCGCCATTTTCCCCCCGCCATGGTGGCGATTCCGACACGCGCCTGCCGTGCCGTTGTCGCGTGGCACGTCGTTCACCGAAAAGAAATACACACGGAACGGGCGAGAGCGACGGAGAGGAGGGATCGCGCGACGGGGATGCGACGAGGACGAAGCGAGTGCGGGAGCACGTTTGCGAGAGGCGGACCGAGCGAGGAGAGAAGAGGATAAGTCGCCACCTGCCACAACGAAACAGGCAGATGTTGCCGAGTCCGGCTTGACCGACGTCCTCGAATCGCCTCCTGATCACGGGGAGACGCCGACCTGGCCGAGAAATAAACTTGCACGGCATAATAAACTTAAACCTGGCGTGTACCCGCGTCGTCGCGGGCGAATCGTCGTAGGTTTTCTTTTTACTTACGTTGCCCTCTGAAACAAGAGCTCGGGTCGTGCGCAGTTGGTCCTTGGTTCCAATGACGCGAATGGCGGAAACTTTCCTGATGGTTTCGAAGTAAATCAATGGCAGGACTTTAAGATCTCTCGTCTGCAACGGGTTCTGCGAGTATCGCGAGTCTGGTCTCGGTAACTCAACTTGACGCTTCGAAACTGTAATAAGTTCGGGGAAACTTTGGGTAACTTTGGTGAAATCCTTTCTTACGTCGAGCGCTTTAGTCCGCGACTATCAGTTCGCGTCTTCTGTGAATGGAATTCGCGCGTGAGGTAACTGAATAACTCTCCGGGAAGTTAAGTTGATCCCCGTGCAGACGAGAAACAAGATCAGGAGCTCCTCTTTCCGACTTCTACCCGCGAGAACTTTGAGGATTACAGGAAGCGGGGCAAGAGGGATCGTTGGGATGTTGCTGCTGTTACCAAGTGAACGTATTAACGGCGACAGTGGTAGGAGGTACGACAGATGTTGAGAATTTCGACCTCGAGAACTGGGGCCTCCGCCCGAATGAAGGAGAAGGAAGGGGCAGGGATGAGAGCGGCGGCTGCTGAGAGAGAGAGAGAGAGAGAGAGAGAGGGAGAGACGTGATGTTGGCGAGAAGACAACGGAGCATGGTGGCGCGTGGCAGCATGGGTACTATGGTGGGGATAAGTATAGGGTGTAGGAGACACTTAAGACGACGGTGATGGCGTAGGGAGAACGGAGATGCTGGGGAACGAGAAGGAGGGTGAGACGATGGGCTCCAAAAGCTCCAAAAGGGCGATGAACCTTTTCTCTAGGCTTGCGATTATATCGTGGACCCTTTGAGGTGTTCAGAAATTACCTTTTTAAAGTGCCGTTTATTTCTTTCTTACATCTGTTCTTTTATCTTTATTCAAGATAGGGATTATTTGAAAAACGGAGAAATTTGCTCGATCGAAAAAAAAAAAATACTTGCCGAACGGTGAATCGACTGATTAAACGGATCATCGTTTATTTCGTCATGTCGGTAGCGAGTTCCTCGGGAATGGAAGATACTGAGCGGAGATAAAAACCTGCTGCATCGAATTGAGGACGTATGGGTACCGATCGGTATTCTTCACCAGCTGACACCCCGCCCCGATGGCGCGTGCCGCCGACTCTTTTATGAGAAACGACTTTCGTCTCTTCATTAATAAGGCTACCACGTGTTCCTCGCGATCCATATAGGCAGATATCCTTAGAAAGAGAAATTTTTTTTGCATCCGCGGTTCGCGAGATCGACAGGTATCGATATTGTTGCGTGGCATGATATGTATTATACGTAGTAGGCACAATATGATTCACATTCGAGATACGAACATTATCAAC
>NW_017305800.1:235696-242217 GCF_001594115.1 Trachymyrmex septentrionalis | reverse complement strand
ATTATACGTAGTAGGCACAATATGATTCACATTCGAGATACGAACATTGTCAATTGACCGATGTCCCTGTGTGCGTTGGGTACGGACAATGCCTTAATTTGTCCCAAACTCCACCTAGCCTAATGATCGGACAATCGGACGAAACAGCGTCTAATTCGACGATTATTGAATTAGACTTCGCATTCATTTCAAGATTGCAAATGTTTATGACTTATTGGAATTTTTATTTACAAATTATGTAACATGGTAATTCTTTGTTATATCTTTTATAAAAAAGAATAATTAAGTACCAATTTCGACGAAGAATAAATCCGCAAATTAAAGAAAGAAAAAAGGATCAATGGATTGCATTGACTAGAAAGATCTCCCTTTAAGGGAGGAGTTCCGAATCGGAAAGGGTGACAGCTTCTTCCGTGGACCAAATGGATGTTAAGGTCTGTTCCGGTTCCCCTTTTCCGCCGGTTGTGCGTGATGGAGAAGGCGCACGGGGGCGGTATAAAGTGGGTGGATGATGTGAATAGGATATGTTGTGAGCGATTCGGTTGAGTATTGTTGATCGAACAATGGCGTCTGGCTTGTACTTTGCTGAGGGTACCTCAGGAGGCAGCTGACATTCTCTGACTGCGACAGAGAAACGGTACCGCCTAGCAAGGGGCGAGTAAATTTTTATCGCGATATCAGAATAAATTCTAGGATTCACGGAAAACCTTGAACCTTGAAAGTCTGAAAAGTATAATTGGATCGTGACATGATAAAAAAAATGAACTTTCTGTGTTCGTAAAAAAAGAAAAACTATTTTACGAAAAGAATAGATGATTGCGATATTTTAAAATTTTATGTAGCTGCAGTGCAGCAAAATATGTACATATATATAAACTATACGATTATATATGTTATAGATATACTTTCAATAATATAAAAAATATATAATTGTTTTACAATGAGAGAGAAAATGAAAAAGAATAGATTGTGTTTTTGAATTTTTGAAATATGATTCATTTTACTGTATTATACAAAATGAAAAAGTTTCTGAAAACTGTTTTTTATACCAGTGTTTGAAATAATTAGCCTTTTGTCTAACATTGGAAGGAATTTTACTAATTTTATTACTTATTAAGTATTCGAAAGTTTAGAAAGTGCAGCTGAATTTCGCATTCAGATAATGAATTATTTTATATTCCACTTATATACTCTAAGTGGCCGTAAAATTGCTGCCGTTGTTATGCTTTTCGATCAAGATGATGCTTTATTTATAATTAGCAAAACTATCTATTCTTTTGTAAAATTGTTTGCATAATTAATTACTATAAAGAAAAATTATTTTAATTCAACAATTTCTCGAGTCTGTCTTGAAGTAATTTTAACAAGTAGATTTATTTAGAGTTTCGTTATCGCATTGCGTTTCTATTTCACGACTTGCCGTGTCGTAAAATCGCTTTCATTTTACCCTTTTGCCAATTCGTCTTCGTCGTCTGGCACACAGCTGTGTCGCTGCTTCTGCATGACCAGACCAGCGTGCATTGCCGCGATAAAATGTGCATCAGAATCCATTGAAAGTACACGGCGGAATATCGGCGGACAATTTAGACACCTGGAATTCTCTCGTTGTATCGGTGCCCTTTGCCTTTGCAATAAATTTGACACCTGCCAAGTAAACATATGCTTAATCTTATTTTTTTATTTTTGGATGCTCTCGACACACCGTTTCCTAGAACTGAAAGAAAAGTTTGGCTGCTGCAGCAATTAGATGGTAAAATATGGCATAGCATTTTTAATTGGCTGCTGCAGCGAATTTTTGCCTATTCGTAATGTTAATAAAAATGCTATGCTATATTCAGCCAATTTTTCCTTAGTATATTATATTATCTTTAATTTACGGTATTTGTGGCATTGGATCACCTTTCTATCTCTCTTGCAATCATTATTTTTACATATAAAAATAAAACTTTTCATTTATTCTTGTCTATAATTACAAAGTTTTAAATAATTATATATCTTGTTATAATTTAGCATTGTCACGTTACCTTTTATTTGAATAAACGAACACGTATTGAGAAATTTTCAATCAAGCTCTGAAATTTTTGCATATAATTTTGTGAAAATGATTATATTCAGTGTTAAATAGTTACAATATTGTATAAGTTTATTTTTATTTACAAGTAATTGTTTATAACAATTCATGTATTCTGTTGCACACATCTTCTGGACGAGTTTCATCAAAATAATGATATTATAAAATATAATAACTTTCCGTAGCGATGTATATTTTGCCAAATAATTTCTCGATGGATACGTGAGAATGATGAAAATTTCTATTATTCTATTTATTGCCTGCGCAACAGGCAGAGTCCGGAGGGTTGGAAAGCGAGGAACATCTGGCGTCAGGATGACTCCCCGTTTGATGAACTGTATCGGAATCTATCCTAAGAGGAGGGGTATACGAATATATTTGAATAAAACCGAAAGTGATACGCGCTATACAGCATCCCCTTTTCAATTTGGTCAACTCTGCGCTATTATAACTGCTGGTTTCTGCTTTTCATTTTACTTTCCATGGATACTGGTTAACGCTTTTGATTATGTAACGAGAGTACGTTTCAAGAGAATTGAAAGAGAGCGTGCAGGGTGCGAAGAGGCATCTGCACCAAAATTCATCCTGTCAATCCCAAAAATACACGCGAGTGTTTCTTTTCATTATAACACGTTTACAATTAAAAAGCATATTACGTTAGTTCTCTTATCATTTTTTTTTTTTTTTTTTTTTGAATCAAGACACATAATATTTGAATAGCGTACAAATTAGACTTAATTACAAGTTCGTTTACGTTCGTTTCGTTCCGCTAGGATTTAACGTCCTCTCGCGCTCGTCGCGATGACTGCCTCGTCGTGCATACGCAAGAAGGAACGTTCTCTCTTATATACGGAGAAGATTCCGAGGAGAAGAACAGGCACTCGACGTGACTTAACCGTATGCTTTGTGCGACCGGCGATCTTGAGGTAATGAACTTTGTTTAAACGATCGCACTTGGTAAACCCCGCACGGATGAAACGCGTAGCACGTGCCGGCTTCTCCCGCTTCGCCTCGCGTTTTTCCTCGGCGCGCTTTCTCCTCGCGGTGTACGCGGCGAGTGACCGAGTGAGTGGACCAAGATCTGTAGACGTCTTCAGTTTAGCGTATCCATTTATCTTGGGACACTGATAATCTTTGCGACAGAAGTTGAACGATTCCGTTTTTCAATTAAACGAAAAAGGAATAAAACTGTACAATATACGTTCTTTGAATTATATCTTAAAAGTTTCAACATTTATATCTAATTAATTATATCTAAGGATTATATGAAATTATATCTGAGAGGCTTCAAAATACTATTATTTTTTTTTTTGTACCTAAACGGGAACAACAATAATTAATAAAATTTAGCCGACTGCAGATCGCGCGGACCTATATATTTATTGTGCACGGGATGATCGAGCATAAACAGGATCCGTGGCCGTTAATTTTCCCGACTACTATGTAGTCCTCGTGTAAATTTCGAATTTTTATCGATCGATCTACACGATGGAAACAGGTGCGAGGGCGAAAGTGATCAGGCGATACATGTTTCGGGAATGAAGTAATTATTCTTGAGAGTCTCGCCAGTTGTATGCCGGCGACAATGTAAGAGTGAAATGTCACTTTAAAAAAAAAAGCGAAAATATTCTTGAGACTTTTTTTACTTTGATATAAAAAAACAAAAGTTATATAGGAGGATTGCAAAGTGCAATTCACTCTTCAAAATTTGACAATAGCGCTTGGTGTCGAAACGACGCTGTTTCCAAGGTACTTTCAAATAATGTATTATAGCTTTTGTCTTAAGTATAAGTTTACGTAGCGCGATCGCCTTTCTACTTACATAAATTCCATTATTATACGACGTCCGTCCGCAGCTCGGCAGCCTGTAAACAGAACCTGCAACGCGATCGCTACCCGTATCAGGTGGACGATAACCGGACAGCATAAACGTTCCCATTTCAACGTTAATCGCGTTCTTACTCACCTGTCGGATTCGTCCGCGGGCTCGATTCCAATTAAGGTATGGACGTTCGGTTGGACTTCGGCACGAATCCTTAAATTCGAAAAAAAAAAAGAGAAAAAATTTCCATGTGTCAGTTATAAAATATTACCGTGTATAATATTCCTTTCGATTATCTGGAAGTAATAACGCGAAGCAAATAAATGCTTTTTAAATAGAGAATACGATCTAAATGCTTGACAAACAGTTACGTTAAATAGAGGAACTGAAGGAGTACGTTTTCTTCTCGGAAGAGAAGACGTCGGCACGCCGAGTAGGCATTTTTGCACACAATAAAACGGCTTTTGCATGCAAAAGAATAAGACAGGCGAATTCCGGTACTTCGGTCATCCTTTAACATGGGTGGTGTCACGTCACTCAACGATTCGCGACGATCCTAATTGAGCGTGCAATTAATTCGCGAAGGTTTCCTTTTCTTTTTCCGCCAAGCACGATTGTACATATGAAGGGGACCCGAGTGGGGGAATTCTGTCAATGGGATCGAAGCTGGTGCAAGGTGTATCGCGGTTCTTCTCGTCTTCTTTTTTCCTCGTCGTCTCATGCGTGCTCCTTGGTACCTGGTAAAACATACACACGCGTACACCGGCAAAACCACACCATTGGACGACGGGCACGCGCACGCACCTGCCACGCATCTTTTCCGAAACGGTCTTTGTCGAGCCGCCTCGGAAGGAAACACAGCAGTGGGAAGAAAGTACCGTCATGCAAAATAGCCGAGAGGGATTAAAGAATGGCGGAAACCAGTGCGAGTGTAAACTTATTTATAATTAAGGAAATAGTAAACGTTCGACAAAATACGGGGCAGCCGAGAAAGTTGCGTTTTAATTAGAGAATTTACGAAGCTCGCGCATGATACGTGAACGTGAATAAAATTACAAGTAACACACACACACACACACACACACACACACATACATATATAATATATCTACGAAATATACGTAATGTTAATTTATAACAACGACTGTAATAACGTTTACTCGTAATCAGTTACGAGCGGAAATTAAGCTTGATTGCGAAAAATATATCTGCTCAGAAATAAAAATTATAATACGCGTTCAGCACTTCAGTTTAATGTCTAGAGTTAAATCTCTTTAAACAGTTACGCTTTAAATGACTAGATATTAAAAGGAACAGTCTCCGGAAACTCGGATGGAGAAGCGGTCTCGTGGACGTTACCTCGGGTGAAGTCTTTACCTGCTCCGATGATTTAAAGTCGAAGATGTTACGTTGTCCCGAAAAATATTACACCAGCCCTACCAGGTATAAAAACTGTCGTACAAAAGGATCGATATATTTTACGAAATCTAATATCGAAAATTTATTTCAGTATTGATAGTTTACATAATTTGGCACGTTCGAATAATTTTAATACTTTTCAATCGCAGATACTTGTGTGACTTTCGGAGAGATTTAAATATCCTATTTAGATCATGACGGAATATACTACTGTTAAGTCGCTATACTGCTCAATGTCTATATCATTATTTTGTACTAAAACAATGGTTAATATAAAATAACGATTGAGTAGGAACAGTGGCGACTTAAATCAGTGTGAAAATTTTACACTGTAGATTTAACGGTGTGTAAATCTTCGGTAATTTACAATAATTATGTTAGAAAGAAATCTTGATAACATACTGCGCATTTTCTCGAAGCCATTTCGCACAAAGTAAAACTTTTGTCCATGTGTTGAAGTTTCTAGAAAGATGATTTTTAAATACTCGTAGCTCAGTAGGTATAATTACCTGCATCTTTGCATCTTCCAAAGCTGCTGATTTTTCGTCTCAAATCACGCCCTATTCTTGGTGAACGTGAAAGCCCTACAAAAGATTTTCGACTATACAAAACGATTTAGGAAACCATTATCGAGCATGTTAGCTCAACGATGACTAGGTATATGTCAGTGACAAAATGCCGGAAAATCAGCAAAAAAAAAAAAGAAAAATTGACGCATTCTAGCATCAGAAAACCGTTCGAGGTTTTCGAAAGTCACAAAATACTTTTTCTTTATTTTTAAATAGAATGTACATCTGTTTTATAATTTTTAAATAATCATTAATTAAAACTGTAGATTATGGAAGACGGAAAGTTATGGAAGATAAAATAAAGTTAGTGCACAAAGGTTGACTCTAAGTTTCGGGAGATTTTTTACAAGCACCTGTTCTTCATCCTGGAATTTTTTCTGGGTGGGAAGTCCATCTTCATTTTTTAAGATCGAACATCTGCTTTGCGTAACTGCCGAAATGCGAACGTGATAGTGAATGAACTACACCTTCTGGTCGTATAAAAAACAAATGTTTATGACCAAACATGTAGTAGAATTTTAATTTGCTCGCTTCACGCTAACAAATTCGAGAAGGATTCGCTTGACACATTAAATGAAAGTGGGCGAAAAGAGGAAAGAAAAATTTGCTTCTTCATTTTTTAACTGGATTGTTAGCTTTA
>NW_017305800.1:232812-235596 GCF_001594115.1 Trachymyrmex septentrionalis | reverse complement strand
TATATATATATATTTTATTAATTGCAATTGAATGTAGTTAAATTTCCCTCGTCGTTCACGGTGCAAGCCAGGTGCACTCACTTACATATTCGTTCAACAACGAAGCTACATATGCCGTTCACTTCTGGCGTAACTATTGCGCACGCACGTGCTTGCTTTTCCGTGTAGTTATTGGAATGTTATACTTTGGTAGCAGACGCTACTGATCGCGTGCACGATCATACGATCCGCACTTGGACTTCCTGACGCAAAGGCAATACATTGTTGACCATGTTACTCTTTTCGTGGATGTCATTTCCTGGATGTCGTATGGTCGTTGAATTGGTTCAAATACCGTCATATGAATCAGCTGTCATTTACAAAAAGGCGAGACAAAGCTTAAGCTTCTTCCGAGTTCTACCTTGAAAAATGTTCGAAAATATGTTTATCTCTTTCAATAAATATTACGATATTTGAGATGTACAACTCTTAAGAAATTAATAATATTACTATCGAAATATATATAGCTTTCACAAAGTATATTTGCAAATAAATTAATTAGCCGATGGTACTCGACAAACCGAGTAAAAAATATCTAATTAATATTATGCGAAAAATTTATTCTTTTAAGTAACATTGGTTTGTGCAGGAAACTATCTTTTTTTTATTTAAGCCAATTTTTTGTTGTTATATTACATATAAAAAATGTTAGAATAAGATTATTGAAAAAATGTGAAAATTTTGCGAGACATTTTATATTTTATGTCATTTTATGATCAAATATTTTGTAACAAAATATTTCGAATATGAAATAGAATTGTGTTTGCTTTTTAATTATAATTAATAGAATTGATTTATGGGAAAAAAATCAAATGATTATTTCTATCTTCGACAAGGTTAATTTTTTTAATCCATATTGATTAGACATTTTTTTTTTACTTAATTTGGCAAATAAAGGATTTGTAATCCTCCAAGTGTCGAACATTTTTTTGCGCTTGCACAAACATATAATAATAGATCATGGAAAGTCGTTACGTTGTACCGCGCAGTTTTGAAAATTACTTCTGATACGACCTGTCCAAGCTACAGCGTGGCGATAAGCGTTTATTTAAGCAACGAGATAATAGTCTTCTTTGTCGCTACCAAAAAGCCGATTACGCCGTGATTGTCTCTTAACAGTCGTCCGCATCTCGTGCACTTTTCTCCTGACTCTAATCTGTGTGAACGCCTTTTATAAACTTGCTAAACAAACCGCTCATTCTATATACGCACCCGATCCATATTACACTCTCGGTGCTTCACGCGTCGCCGATCAAACGTCTTATCCGCCTGTTTATTTAACATTGTCTTGAATTTATAACGCGTTTTCGGGCACGTCGCCGTTCTTTAGATCTTTATAATCTTGGCACAATGCCACGTTGAGGAGAGAGTGCTACTCTTATCAGCCTTGCGCGATGAAGCTGTCCTCATTTCAGAAACTTCGTTCGCGACGCTTTTTTTTCACCAAGTTTGAAATTCACCGAGTATCCGTTATAGATTATTCATCCGAATTTATTAGCGACTGACCGATAAAAAAAGAGGAGATATAAAGCGACCCGCATAAGCGGAAAGGAAGGGGGTATTTCCTTAGGCATCGACGCTATTACGTGGCGTCGGGAGTTTCCTGACATCGCCAGGACAGGTGCACTTAGGTATTGTCCGCGACAACGAGAGACCAGGCATTTCGTTGTCTCGTCTCGAACGATATGGTGACAGCTGAAGAATCATTACGCGACAGAGGATAACGCCCGTATGCAGCTGTCGGCACACGTTTAATTGTACCGCAAATAAAGTGCAATTGTTCTTCATGACTGTTCACTGCTTTTTAGAGTTCACGTTTCGTAGATTTTGCAAGCACATCCCGCATTAATCGATCCGGAATCGCTAATACGAAGTGATTAATAAATGTTGCCGTCATTCGGTGAAAGAATTAGCAAATGAATGTATTAAAATTAATTTTCGCACTATACAAACTGTAGGTGCTTGTATGTTTATATAATATTTCTAAATAATTCATATTTTATTTATATGTGTTACAAATTTCTCCGACTGAGAAAATATTTCCATTGCTATTATAATGATCATTCTATCATTTTATTTTAGATACTTTTATATTCTATATATATGCATATATAATATGACAAAAATAGATAAATTAATTGGATGAATTATTCCTGCTTTCCTGCTAATATGTTCAACGATATTAAGCAACGTACTTTCTTTACCGTCTCGTACCTACATGTGCACGACATCGTGCATCAGTTCAAATTGAGTGATAATAGAATGATTGTGGTACAATGGGGTCAACTTAGTCTAGAGACCCGTGTCTTCAGTGTCTTCGTGCCTCTAAAAGCACGTAGTACGTCAAAGCATATTGTGCTTTAATATCTGTAATACTATCACATGTGCGTCACAAGAGCGAATAAATGTCGCCCCGAAAATGTACAAATATTTCGTGCACAATTTTTTCTTCCCGTGCATCTAATTTTGACGTTTTGAAATACACCTCTTTTTTTTTTTTATTGATTACGATATTAAATTGCGAAACGCAATTTAATATCTCTTGCCTCAAAGCGATTTAGAAAGGATGAGGGAGGGAAATCGCGTCGATCTTCTCTCAGCGTTCTAAATCTTGAATAAGCTGCCTCGTTATTAACTCCGGAAACGTTACTTTCGAACGCGGCACGCAAATGCCGAGTTGTGAATGGAACTGAAACGCCGTCGAGGAAAAGCGTTGCATATATGCTTTTCTTTTTTTTTTTTTCT
>NW_017305800.1:227980-232712 GCF_001594115.1 Trachymyrmex septentrionalis | reverse complement strand
GGAAACGTTACTTTCGAACGCGGCACGCAAATGCCGAGTTGTGAATGGGACTGAAACGCCGTCGAGGAAAAGCGTTGCATATTATGCTTTTCTTTTTTTTTTTTCTTTTTTTTTACGAGAGAGATTGTGCGTAATACCCCAAATTTATCGTACCCGAACGGACTGCTTTCAGACGCATTGCCCGTTCGAGGCGAGAGTCAATTCCGCCTAGAGGGTTTACCAAGCGTATCTCCGCTTCCTTGCTCGAAGGCAAGCGGAGACTCCAGTCTGCCTCGCTGGCTCGTTGTATTTCATTATTTGACACTACGCTCTTACCGAACCCAGTTAAAGAAAGTTACAAACTCTAGCTATCATAATATTGTTACGTCAAATACAATGTATTATAACATCACTGTATTACCGTACGTTTCACTTGCCGCTTTTCATAGTCTGTACAATCGGAAGAAAATCTCTAACGATTATATAGCGGCGACCTCGTTTAGTCAATTCGTCGTGAGGTGATGACGTCGAATGAGGTTGACTGTAGGAAATTCGAGATTAGACGAAATCAGCTGCACACATCGAGAGAAAATCGTGGGCCAATGTGGGAGGTTAGCGACCGTTGGAAAATCCGTCGTCTATCTGTTCCCTCTTCTTCGGGGGGGGGGGGGGGCTATCGTATAGTTCGGTATCGAGGGGGCTCGCGTATAGTAATTCGAGCCGGCAATACACTTCTAGAATGCCTCCCTTCGCTTTCTACATTTTTACGAGGGGACGAGGATACGGAGAGGTGCGGTTCGCGCACGCGTCGGTTTCTCCAACTTCCTGCCATCCTGTTTTGCTTCCGCTATTTCATATTATGTTATATGCATACGGGTCGCCGCGTTGCTGACATCCTCGCCACCGGGAATCCCTATTAAGGAGACGCATCTGCGCGCGATCCGAGCGATTTTGTCGCCGCCGCTCGCTTGTGCTCGCTTGCGCGGCCTCAGACGACATGGCAGACAGATGCTGGACCGAACAACCCCTTATTTGACGCTGCGGAATGAAGGGAATGTACAATACAGCCTCTTGCAGCTAGCCTGCTATCATTCGATTGTTTCCTGAAAGTGCAATTGGAAATTTGAAACCCATACTGAGATCAATGTTTCGTGTATGGTATGTGAACTTACAAAAATCTTCTTACTTTTTTCATTTAAACAAAATTTTTTTTTTTTTTAAATTAAAAAGTAAGGAAGTTCTCGCGTAAGTCACAAATTGTACAAAATATTTTCTTTTCAGTGCAGACGATTGGAAAATAAAAGAGGGAACCTAATAATCAGTTCTGCTTTGGAGAATACAAAAAGACACGCTTTTATGAAACTTAGAAAAATAAAGAAGTATATTTTTTGTCTGTAAATATTAAATCCTATTTTCATGTTTAGACAGAGAGAGAGAGAGAGAGAGAGAGAGAGAGAGAGAGAGAGAGAGAGAGAGAGACGCCGAGTAAATTGTGTATTTCTCTGAGCGTTTTCCAAAACGTATCGCCGGTCGGATTTGAAGTTCCGTGAAGGCGGTGAGTGAGCTACCGAGGCGTGTTTCCGTTTCCTCGAGGCTATGGCCGGATTCGCGAGACTTCACGTTCGCCTCCACGAGATCGCAGAGGGCACGTGAGCTACGTCGATTCACTGGCGTTGAAAATCCCTGGAGTAGAAAAAAAGGAGAGAAAAAAATACTCCACTTACACAAAAATATTTCATCTCGATAAATTTCGAATTAAATGTTCAAACATATATTTCGTATTTTTGTTCAATTATTTAATCTTTAAAGGCATAGATCTATTTTTTAAATTTTACAGCTCTTCTTTGAGTAGGATTTGTTTAATGTATCATTTCATTATGCTCTTTCACGGTTTTAAAGAACGGTTTCGATAACAGATCTAAAATTTTGCTAGATACGGATCTGAAAATAATTTTGTTGGACTATTAAATTTATTTTCAGATCTATAGCAAAATTTTCAGATAATTTAATAAAACTATTCTTTCCATGTTGCTCAAATTATGACATGTTTTAGCCATTACAATGACTTTTTCATCCTAGTAAAACTTTATTCACACAAATCCAAACATTAAATTTTGCGATAAATGTCGACAAAATACATATTTCCTCTTCTCTAAATCTGAATCAGTGGATAATCACTGATATCAGTGTCAAGTATGCCATTGGTAATCAGTGAATGAAATGTGGAGATCCCTAACCCACTTAATCTTTATTATGTGATCTAACTAATCTTGTTTTATAAATTCAATGTAATATTGAAATTAGAAGATTGAAATTAACACGTGAATATCAGTATTTTAATTATATAATGTTCAAACATTTTTTCTTTTTTAGTTGAACTTCACTGATTATCCAGTGCCAAGTAAGTGCCTTACTGTGTAATTAGTGACTATCCACTGATTCAGATTTAGAGAGTTCCGAACGATGGAAAAGTCAAGTCTGTCAGATTTTTTTTTCCCCGAAAGTATTTTCGGCAGAGGACTTTCCTTTGCACTAGCATCCTGAAATTCACGCGTCTATGTTTGCGGTCAACGAGGTGTATTATTATCATCACCGTATAGCGAAGAAAGGACGTGGTCACCTCGCGCGCGCGCGCGTGCGTGCATATAAATAGCCGCATATGGGCCGCATGCGTGCGCGCGCGTGTGCAAGTAACACAATGCGCGCCCGCGTACAGCGGGGATATAATGAGAGACGAGCGGGGAATTAATTGAGGTGGCGATGTAAGAAGCATACTCTTTCGGACGTGTCTGTGACGTCTCGTCATTATTCTCTCTTACGGAACTACTGCGTTGTGTAATTAAATCGTTAAATCGCTCACGGGAATGAAAGGCTCGAGTTACTTGTCGTGTTCATTACGGGGGAACTGTTTATCGCATAGAGGAAAAATACGAAAGCTGTCTATTATATATTTTATTGTTATCTCCAACGTACAATTACAGAAAATTATTACAACGCGAAATGATTGTTTCCGTGTATTTGAAATGAACGCTTCCGTATCTTGAGAAGCTTTCCGGCACCTATCTATTGTACATTATTGAATTTCGATGAATGAAGGCGGACAATTGGCGGCCCGTTGCTACTGTCGCGCGCGCAATCGTTTATGCAAGAGAGACGAAAAGGATGTGCGAAAGGAAGCCGCGCGGCCGTGGGCATATTTCTCATTCATATGAGAGAGAGAGAGAGAGAGAGAGAGAGAAAATGCTGGCTCGTTTCCTACCCCTCGCCATGAATGAAAATGCTCGCGCATGCACACACAAGAGCGAGAGGAAATCCGCGTAGCGTGACAAACGCCTTCTCATTTCGAGAGTCGAACAGATCCGTTTTAATTTGACTCTCGCGTATTTGCGCGTCTCTTTCTTGTACCGAGCGCATTGCGGAAAACAATAGTTGCTTTCGGTTTTCATGCAAGTGATACTCGGTCTAAAGTTACATGAGTATTTTACACTCAGATAACTGACATCACTGCTTGCTTGCTTGCTTGCTTGCTTTGATGACGAAGTTATCGCGTAACAACACAAGATTGTAATCTCACTTTTAATGTGAGTTAAGAAGACTCAGGAAAGCACACCTCGAGCTTGTGCAGATGTTGTAGGTAAAAGCTCAGGTGAATCTCACTTGTCAGAATGGAAGGGAATTCAAAATGGAAAGGAACTGCGTAGTGACGTAACGAGTGAGAATTATTTGGGTGTTGACGTAAATGGAAACTAATGTCGCGCCCAGAGTGACGTCGGACTATATCCCGTTAACTGTTGGAACAATGGCTGACAAAGTGACACTGTGTGGTCGAGGGTCATTGTTTCACGAACAGTTATATTTGTCTCTTCTTTTTGACGCGGTTGCATAATTCTTTTATAAGCACGAAATCGATAGGGCAGATAAAGGTGCGAAGGAATAAAGTAGCAGCGGTTTTTTTCCGGACTGCTGTAACGGCATCGTAAAGTACTTCGCAAGGGTGCATAATATTGCACATCGGATGCACCTTGCACGAATGCCGCAACCTGTCGGCGAAATTTGAGTTATCGGACGATGGGGTCTCTGTGAATACGAGTCATTTAGCGTCGTAACCGACATACAAAAGCAAACGGGGGGAGAATTGCGAACAAGGTCATCGATATGAAGGGGTTGCGCCAACATGTATGTTAGCAAGTGTTTTCATTGTAGTTGTCCGTTTTCCTCTCCCTCCTTAATACTAATCGACTTTTATAGCGAATTCGGTTGGACGTACTTATAGTGCACATAAAACGAATTGACGTAAAGATATGAATATTCGTATAAATATAAAGAGAAGTAATTAAACTGCAAAATCTTCAATACACTTTATTGTGCTGTCTCTGGTAAAATACGTACTTAATATTTTTAAGTACAATATTTGCTTTTATATTAGATTTACTTTTAGATTAGATCAGTATTTTAATATATATCGAAGAAAAAGATTGGCTGCTGCAGCAAATTAGGTGGTAAAATATGGCATAGCATTTTTAATTGGCTGCAGCAGCCAATTTTTCGTTGCGTTAGCCTATCTGCAATGTCAGTATAGAATTCCGATAAGCTAGTGCAACCAAAAATTGACTGCTGCAACCAATTAAAAATGCTATGCCATATTTTACCACCTAATTTGCTGCAGCAGCCAATGATTTTTTTCAATAGGCTTTTACACCTAGATTAGATTAGTGTATTTTAATGTACGGCAATTTTAATATACGCGTAATTT
>NW_017305800.1:212260-227880 GCF_001594115.1 Trachymyrmex septentrionalis | reverse complement strand
TTTTTACACCTAGATTAGATTAGTGTATTTTAATATACGGCAATTTTAATATACGCGTAATTCGTCAAATTAAATTTTCTATTATATTAATTCCATTTATGCTATTAAAGTTTCTATCACGTCGGAAATGAAAAGCATTCGAATTCTCGCGAGTATCCGTTGTATCGATTGGCGAGACTTCGATTTCATCTCTTCACACAACTCGATATACAGATCCAATAACTCTCTCCCTTCACTCACAGGCCATAATGATGTTTCTTTTCACACGTAAGTCGATTCGGTGTCTCCTTCGCGCAAATTGAATTTTATCCGGCGGAAAAAGCTAGTTTATCTCTCCTGGAGGAGCTCGCGCTCTTCCCTTTCGATATATCTTCTATAATGCAACCGCCTTTAATTTAATCGTGATTAAAAATCCTCTCTTATTACCAATACATCATTCCTGCATCGTTTTTGAAAGTGCCCGCATGGAAATTAAGTGAAATATCGGACGCAAGGGATTGAACGAATTTTGTGGTCTTCGCGCGTGACGGATTAAAGGGATATGGGTACCTGTATAAAGTTTCTTCGTACGTGAACGCCGTCATGCGCCACGAATATCATTTTTCTTCCCTTTTTATCTGTTATTATATAATTTGTCGTTTGCGCGATCTTGGTCCGCGTCGTCATGGGATGAGAGGCGCATCTTGAATCCCATGGAAACACGATCTTCCTCTCGATACGCTTCGAGCTGCGCGCATCACAAAGTCAGGAGCCAAAACCAGAGCGCGTTGCAGCGCGCTCGTGGATTTCTTCCTATTCGATTCGCGACAGAAGTAATTAATCAATTCTTTGTAATGTCACAGCCGCTTCATTTTCACGTTTTGAGTTACCGATCTCGAACGATAAGACTCTCAGAAGGGTTTTTTTTTGTTTTTTTTTGTTTTTTTAATTGGAGATTCTTTCACTGATCATTTCCATTGTGAGACGACAGTTTCGGCCATTAGAATGAAATTGTATTCCTAGAATCTCACGTGAAAAGAGAATTGTGCGAACCAATCTTTGACGGCCTAGACGATCTAGAGGTCGAAATTAATGGAGAGGAGTCGTAGTCCTCTCTCTTCCAGCCGCTTCGTGTATCCTAACTCTCTGGACGACGTATCCCCGGTCTCGTGCGTTGGGGTGGCCGGGTGCATCGCGGCCAGGTAAAGGGCAGCTGTCCACCAGGTGCCAGTCTATACCCCTCCACGCACCTCCATCTCCGCGGGAACGGTGGGGATCCGCCCGGTTTCATTGGATGCCGGCTCGCGCGCGTCGCGGCAATACTCTCGCGCTCCGCGACAGAAAACAGTCAGTCGTCCCAGGGCGCTCGACCGGGCACGCAGAGGCGATTCGCGATCTACGTGCTAGATCGCCCCATTCATCGCCGTGACACGCGGTCTTGTTCGCAAGTCCCTTTTCTCTCTCTTTCTCTCGCGACCTCCGCCCGTTAGACACATCGCCGAATAAACGACGAGTCTGAAACGGGAAAGGATTACGGAGAGTCTCGTTTAACTTTATGCCCCGGTCGGTTTCCCTCGTCAGATTTTCTTCACGCTATTAACGTTTTCGTTCAGGGTAGTTTCACTCGACTTCGACGTCCGAGCGTAGTGTTGTGAAAGAGAAGCTGAGGGAGTAAATCTTGTCCTCGCGATCAGTGCCCGAAAGTGCGATCGTCGTGAGTGAGATCATCGGAATTAGATCGTTCGTATATCGATTCCGCGCCGTTTGCTACCCTATATTTCCAGTCCCTCATCCACACCCCCCCTTGTAGTCGCGGATTTTTCGCGTCTGACTCGCGGGAGCAGTACGGCCACATTTATGGGGGTGTCCGGAGAGTGTGCGATCAAGGGCAGCAAAAGCAGCCACCCCTGTCACTGCTGCAGCCACGTCGGCAGTTCCGGCGCGAGCGTGCAACAATCGCAGCAACAGCAGCAACAGCAGCAGCAGCAGCAGCAGCAACAATCCTGCGAGCCTTATCACCATCACCACCATCAGCACCATCATCATCACCATCATCATCACCATCACGGCAAGCACGCACCGCCAAGCGCGTCGCCGCAGCACAACAACAGCGGCGACAACAACATCCTGGCACCGTTGCGCAGCAAGATGAAAGTGCTCAAGAAGCTCAAGCGCAAGATGGGTCTAGGTGAGCCACACCTCCATCACTTCCTCATTGCCTCTGATGCTTTCCGGTCACTGCTCGGCCGATCATGCGACTAATCGATCAATCACGCAAACCCTGCTCCGTGAGACTTGTCCGATTTTGCCGGTCAACGACATTCGGAAGGCTTCCTTTTTATAAATGAGGCTTGACGGAAAACAAAGTTTGTCCAATTAAAACCAACGATGTAGAATTTAATATTTTAGAATTTGATCGCGAAAAAAATTCACTTTCCCTATACATACTTTTATCGATGTTTTATTGTAGAATGTTAGCCAGTATTACATCGTGTATCATACTCCCAAGCTCTTGCCAAAGCGATCTGCATTCAAATCGTTGCTGTCAAATTGAATTCATCCGCGCCCCAATGAATATTGCTGGAATGGCCGATCCGTAAACTCTCTCGTCATCGAGGAATGAATCTCCAAACTCGAAAACGGCGATAGAACGAGCGGGGAAACAATTTTGGCTTTTCCCTGCGGTTCGTCGGCGGTTTATCGCGAGTCCAATAATTGTTGACGACGGACCTGCTGCCTTCAACTTTTCACCATATTTTGGGAGAAGTTTAACTATACTATTATTGCACTATTATTACTTGGGAAGATATTTGTGTCGAGAGGCGGTTTTTAACTCTAATAAAAAATTAATACACGTTTTATATATGGGGAAACTATTTAACTTGTAGATAGAACGTGATAATTTTCAGGGAAAGAATGAACTTCCAATTTAAAATTTGTTATTAGTGTTGTATGTACTAGATTTTTACAGAGCAATCAATCGATATGTGATAAGAAGAACGGTTTTGCTGAAGTCTCTGGAAATTCGGCTAGTTAGAAATCTGAAAATACTTTCGTTTGGATCATCAAAGTAATTTTGTAGGACGATCAAGCTGGTTGGTAGAATATTAAATGCTTTTTGTAGCATCAAGGTTTAAGCATTTTATAGAATCACTTTGTCCAACAAAATCATTTTCTGCAGATTTACATCTGGCTGAATTAATTTTTAGATACAATACTTTAGCAAACCCGTATCCTTTTTCGATACGTGGTCGGTTCTAAGTTGGTACGATATAGTAGAAGTTGATCGAAAAATACTGGCTACGAAGGGGCTTCGTTTCCTACAACTGTCCCGATTTCACAATGTATCGCCACGCTTGTTTTCATTTCAATAAAAGCTCATATCGTGGCGAACTTACTGCCTGAACTGTGTTTCGTCGACCGACTTTTCCTTCAATGGACTATCCGTTGAATTCCACGAGGAAGGCGCAGCACAAAAGGATATATAGCTTCTCATTGACTTGAGTTTCTTCGTCTCACTTTCAACATCCTGCAGCGTTTTTATCAGGTATCCTTGTTTTGCGATTCAGTCTTTCATATCGACAACAGTTTCTCACAAAGTAACCGGAAACTATTCCTCAATCCGCGCGATTTTTCTTTTCGATACTTATTGCGTTCATTCTTTTCTTTATCTTCCACATGTTCATCGTCAGAAAATTTTGAGCATAATGATGGGAGAAAACAAGAGAAACATCGCCAAAGATTTAATTCGATTGTGTTGAATCACAATTTTTACTTTTAGTTATTTAGATTTTTTTTAGAAAAGATTAAATTGAAATCTATTTAAATAATAATATAGAATAACAGAAAACCGAACTAATACTCTTAATTAATGATTCATGATTATATATATTATTTTTTTATATAATTTATGCATCTAATTAACATTATTAGTATGCGATAATGTTTGAAGAATATTCATATGATACTTTTTATACGTATACGATTCCAAGAAAATATTTTTGTTTGTGGCTACATTCTTGTTACTGTCTGTCTCATTCCGGTGTAATCTGATGACCGAGATCTTTAAATGCTGTTTCCCGCCGAGATTTGTAATACACGGTTCTTTACTATTAGACAAAGCGTCAGTTGTTGTCGATTGAAATCGAGGTTAAAGGTTATAAGTGGAGTTTTACGAATGGAATGAAGTGGAGTGGAGTGGAGTGGAGTAAGGAAAAAGAATGGTTTTCCTTACGTGATAAATTTTACGTGTCAACGACGTTCCTCTACCGGGAGGGCTTTCTGGGGACCAACGCAATGCGAGCCCTTTGTGGGAGGGCTTTGAACCGTTGAAGATTTATAAAAGGGATACTTTATATCAAAGAGGAATTGTTTTGAACTTATTCTTGCGTAGTTTTAATTATGTATTATTACATCAACAAATAACGTAATATGACTTTATTATTATAAATCTGTTCTAATTTTTAAGCTTATTTAATTTTTTAAATCTAATTGGCAACAATTTTACACTGTTCTTACATCTTTCGCGATGTATAATATGAATTAAATAAGTAAGAAACAATATCCAATCTGTTGCAGTTTTTCATGATTATTTGGATCTTATTTTTATGATCGCTAAAAAATTATAATTTTTTGTTTTCAAGGACAATTTTTTTTCAAGGAAGCCTTGATTGTTCGAGCAATTCTTTCTCCATTTCTGCATAATTGCGTATGAGAGAAATAACTTTTACCTCTATCTCTCTTTTCTCTTTCCCTCTTTTGATCAAAGAAAACTGGAGCAAACAGCTCCTTAAAGCTACCTTGAAATTTCGAAGTTGTCTCGTTGGTTGCTTTGCATGAAACATTTGGCCTAATTGATAACTGTATTTAAATATCCTACAATATTTTGCTTTTGTTATTTATTTTTATTTCTTTGGAAACATATAACAATTTTTACTTTGAGAAAAAGGATGGAGAGAGGAGGGAGTGAGAAAAAAAAAGCAACAAGAGCAATATTTTTAGCAGGATAGGACGCTTTTTTGCCATCATGAGTGAAACGAAGAAAGTAAGTGATCGTATTGCTTCTGGGATACCACTCTTTGCTTTTCCTTCTTTTTCTTCTTTTTTTTTTGCGGCTTGGTGAATCACTCGTTTCTCGATTGCAGAGATTCTCAGTCTCTTTTTCATCCTCATCGCGACCCCCCTTTTTTTCTCTCAATAGTCGCGACTGAGATACTTCTTTCCTTCTCGCGTCTGTTATAACCAGTTTGTCTTACAATTCCATCTCGTATTCTTTCGTTTTGCTCGATAACCGAGATACATTATGTTGTTCGATCATTAACAAGACCAGGGAAAAAAAAAAGATTCTTAGAGGAAAAGATTCTTTCTTCGCGTGCGCACGTTCAATCGTGCAATCGAGAAGTGCCGGTTGTGACTGGTCTAAAGTTGATTTACCTGTTCGAGGAAAGGGTCCTTTTCCCCCTTTCCGATCTGAGTCACTGAAAACGATCGGTGACGCATTAAGTTGCTGGCCGTGACGAAACGTTATTGCAATGTAAATTGCATAATGCTGCGTTCGCGCGTGCATACAAACAATGTATCACCTGCGTCGGATATGATTCAAGGAATCGGAGTTTCCCACAAGTTTCACTTCGCCATATCTATTGAAATCTTGATCTTCGGCTATTAACATACTTTCGAATCCACAATAAATGATCAAACCTTGATTTATCGATCTATGGAACATTCAATGAGAGAATTAATCAAAGTATATTGACGTCCTTGAAATCTGAAGTCTTCTGTATATGATAAAGTTTTCTCGCTTATTAATATTCTTACCTACATATTTATCAACTTAGTTACAACGTAACTCGACGAATAATAATTTATTAAACACACGTCCATACAGTGTTGTTAAAGTAATTACTATCGTCTAGTCATGTAGTTCTCATGGTATCTCCTCAATTAGTACGAAATAGAGTGTCTTACGTGGTTTCTGCGTGTCTGTCGAGTCCTCTTTCCGGAATGGGTGAGCCTTGCGAGTCGTTCGAGTTGTCGTAGAAAAAGATCCAGCCCAAGGAGCGATCACTGACCGTCCTCACTGACTCGACAACACCTCGCACACCCACCCACCCACTTTCCGCTTCACCGTGTGACGTCAGAGAGCGAGCCGCGGAACCCGTCTTTGTTCCCACAAGCGTTTCGCGAACCGGTTTTGCGGTTCATGATGCCGTGTAGTGTTCCTGTCAGCTGGTCGGACCGTTTAATCGGGGAATCCTCCGCCTATTTTAAGGGTTTGGCGGCCGTGTCTTCGGGAGTCAGTCCTTTCCAAGAAGCGTTCATTCATCCTTTCTTCCTGAATAAGGACGGGAGCGTAGAATCTTGTATAACGCGTAAGAAAATAAATCAATGGAGGTCCTTCATTTCCTTCTCTTCCGTGAAATAAAAGACTCCGATTGGTTGACTTTTTACGCTTTAAGCATTATGCGTTATTACAAAGATCTGTACTTCGGCCTTAACGCTTCTGAATGATAGTAGCACTGGCATGCATTTGATAAGCATATCGAAATTCATAACTGCAGCACATTTACCACATTCTTATCTCAACAGGATACACGCATGCAAATAAATGTATACGTAGTATATCTATATGTATGTACACAAACCGCAGGATGAGTTCAGCGAACTTAAATGGATTATTTAATCTCGCCAAAAAATCTGTTACATATAAAGATGCTATTTTATGAGACACTGAAAAATAGCGTCAGCATAATCATGTGCTCTTGACACTGAAAGTTGGATTTATTCAAAATTTACGCTAGACAATGAAAAATGTATAAAAAAAGAATGCAGCGTTGGGTGCCTTTCAGCAAGAGATGCGAATAATACAGTGAATCATTACGTATCCTTATTGTTTGTTAATATTAAACAAAGATAAAATGATCACTGCGTTACCTTTTGCTGGAAAGCATTATTTGTATGTAGCGTTCAGTCTTGAGAGCTCTGAAAGTAAGATTTATCTAACTTCCACATCGTCAGATATCGAGCATCCGTATCTCTCGCTGGAAAGTACTAAACACTATATTTTTTTCTAAATACTTTCCATCGTCTAAAGTCAATTTTGATCATGTAACTTATTTCGAAGTTGAAAATGAGCATTAAGCGTCAATAAGAAAAGATACCTATGTTAATTTAGATATCTTTAAAATAAAAATCGCCATCTCTCGTGTGGAGAGATCTTTCGATAACGTTTTTGTCTCTGCAATGACACGTATCTTCTCAGTTCGCGCTGATCGATTCGTGACGTTCTTCGCAAAGATAATTTTCGACAGGGTATCGCCCGCAACATCCGGCTGGCGGCCGGATTCACATCGTGAGCGGAAGCGAGGGTATTCAAGGACGGAAGTCGACATCGATAACACAATGGAGCCGAGAGTTCCGTTTTCCTGGATCGAGTCTCTCTCGGGACGACTTTTTGCCCGAGCGACCAAACGCGCCTCCGTCGATCGAGGCGTTCCACATCTCAGCTCTACATTTCATCCAAGTCCTCGATAACAATTGCGGACTTGGGCGTTGGAGTGTAAGATCCTGCCGTTTTTTTTTCGCGCGTTTCTGCTTTGCGCTCCTCCTTTTGCGGAGGCGATCGTAATCTTCGTGACGCGGACGTGGAAAGTGGACCTTTACGGAAGCAAGGTGCGTGAACACCCCACGTGAGTACGCAGCGCGTGCACCGGAAGCGACTTCATAAGCAGACTCGCGCGCACCTATCTCGAGCCGTTCGGGCTCGGCTGCGTGAAAATTCGTAAGATCACCCTGCCGTGACGCGATTCGTTCTGAGCCATATTCGTCCCGTTTTACGTGGCTGCGTTTTAACGTGACGTAATTGCAAAACATTTTCGGAATATTTAATTCCGCGATTTCTCGCGTAACTCCAACAGCTGAAGCTGTGTTATTACAGCCCGTCTCTCCTCGTACGAATTAATCATGGCGAAGATTTAAACATCCTTGTTTTGTCTACTACTCGCGCGAGATGATCTCTTTCGGTACACATTTGTTTACGAACAGACGTGCCGTTGCGAACTCCTACTGACTTTCCTCCACGAGTCTAATCGAAAAAATGGAGTGTAACTGTCAAACATCTGTCGTCGGTCGAACTGTTTCCAGAAGACGCATTCCAGAATACGAGGAGAGCTTTCATGAAGTGCTTTCGAGAAGCTCATTTGCTGAGCTAAGGCCGCCGCTGCTGCTATTACAACGTAATGGATTCTCGAATGATAGACCAGATCGTAGACTTTCGTAAACTCTCGTCGACTAGAAAATATCTCGTGATTCTGGTAACAGATGCGAAAACAAGCCGAGATTAGATTTCCACTTGAATCTCTGAGATAAGTTAATTAGACAAGTTAATTAGCCGTTAAATACAGCCCCGGTTCAGTCTCAGCGTTTCACGAGCGAACTTTTTCCGTTAATTAATTAGTATCGCGGCAAACATTATTTCTCGCGAATTATGCGAGGCAGAAAGGTATTTAAAGCGGAATTAAATGTTCTGTTGAACTCACACGTAATACTTGAAATTTATTCGACGCAAATTGCTCGAGAGATGAAGGAGCGTTGCGACGAGGGAGAGTTGTCAGTGCGATCTTCACGCATATTCTATGCATAAATCTCCTAACTACGCAGCGAAACGTCTTAACGACGCGTTCTCCTTCGCGTAATCCTGAATACGCCACGAGCTAATATGGCGAGCGCCCCTTGCCGAGATTTATCGCCACTACCTTTTTAGGGCCTTTTCTTTTCCTCCGTAGAAATGCTCTACTGCGCTCAAGTATGCTCGTCATGGTTTTAACGCTTTAACGGTGAGAGATAGCGCCGTCGCGACGGGACCATTTCTTAATTTCAGCGCATTCGTCTGGCTCCTTCTGGGCTTCTTCTCATTTCGATTCAACTTCTCGTTCAGAAAGCCTCCGACAGCCTCCTGTTCTCTCTCGGCACGTACTCGATAACTTTTTAATCGCCATAGAAACGAAACTGTAGCCTGGAGTTGTCTGGGTGCGCCGCGATACGTTCTGCTCGAAGGGTGCTAAAAATAGAGCCGTAACGAGCTTTAGGAACTTTGGCTTCAGAAGATAAGAACGTCGTATAAAACGAAGGACACAGAAATATCTTCGGAAGACTAGAGTCGTGTAAGGTATCGTTGCGGACATTTGCGCTTATTTCTTTTTTCTACTTAGACTGTTATCTTTTCGTTTTTTAATATGCACCGAAGACAGGATGATTCATTTTTCTAATTGAAATTGTGTGTGTTCGGTTACATACGGCACGATGGTTCTCTCGGCCCTCGATCCGAGACTGACTTTTTCAAGAGATGTTCTAGAGATGAAAGAGAAAGAGAGAAAGAGAAGCCCCTAGAGCCCTTCACTCGCAATACACATATTACTCTTGGGAGTAGAGGGCCGCCTCTAGACTTTAATGGAACAAATGTTGCGAAACCACATCGTCGCCCTTCATACCCTCGAATCATCACTTCTCGAGGAGAATCTCAATGCAATTTCGATACAATTTCGACGATGACAGTATATCACAGAATTTGTCGAATACTTTTTAATCGAGTCTCTTTCATAATGATTCGATCCACGACAATCTGATGCAAATAAGAACTTTTCCCAGCAATCGTCGTTGAAATCTTTTTCGAATCTTCAAGCTCCTCGACGTGAAGCTCTTCATTGCAATAACGAGCTCCAGATTGAAAGCGAAGGTCTGTTCTTGAGGGACGCCCTTACCGAATAATCGAGTCACTGGATCATTAACATACGAACATGGTCGCGTTCGGAGACTTCAGCGCATAACAGAGTTGAAGTCCCCCTTATCGCGAAACTTTCGCTGCACTTTTACACTTGCCCCCCGCCGGAAGTTGTCGTTGATACTCGCTGATTGGGACAGAGGCATACTTACCGCCCACGAACAAAACGGCATCGCGCGCGGGAATCGTCGAATGGAAAATAAAAAGGGAGGAAGGGGGTTGAACGGTGAAAAATCCAACGTTATATCGACCCACGCGCAATTCGCGCGGCGTGGCGCCTCAATGAGTGAGCCAATGTCTGAATGAACGACGAGATGATTTAATTGCCGAGTGTGTCAGAGTTCATCTCGATGACGTGACTGTCGTCTGACCAGCGCCTCTCATTTCTCCATGCCGCCCACTCGCCTGTGTCAACCATACGAAATCGGCCTGATCGCAGGAAGTTCGCGGCTGACCCCCGCGATTGAATTCAATTAGAGACGACACGAGAAAATTTCTCACAAGAATTTCTCCCGCGTTTAATTATCCGGCCGCTCGCGAGAGTGCATTGTTCCTCGGGCGCTCCGTGATCGTAATCAAGAATTATTGAGCCACTTTTCGCAGTCATAATTATATTAATGGACTTTGAGTAACGGACAATGAATATTTTAGTTAAATGTAATTTCGTTGTGCCGAATGGCAAGATTAATTTAATCTGTCTGCGCTCGCCTTCGTCGAAACCGTCCATGTGCACCGGCGATACCGTGAAAGTACCGGTTTTACGCGATAAACCAAACCGTCGGCGTGTAAACCGCGGCGGTCTGCCGATGATAGAAACAACCGGCGTTTATCGGCACCACAGCCGTAAACTCTCTTCTACGACTTCACTTGCTCATCATGATTAACCATCTGCGAATTTTCGCCGGCGAAAATTTCACAACTCGAATCAGACGATAAACCACGCGCTATTATCATATGTTTCCATCGTCAAATCCGTTTCCATCGTTTCTCAGGGCATTTATCCCTGATCGCTGATGATTGTGAGATCATCATAAATAACCAACAATCTCCAGCTCTCCCGGCTTCAGTGCTTTAGCAACGACAGAGATTTCACTGTTCAATTTATAGCGTCAAATTACCAATATCCAATTTGAGCTAAAACAATAGCGATGAATAACTTGATTCGAGAAAATGTGACTGTGTTTTGACCCAAATTTCATTCATTATTCACTGTGCATACGTTAATATAAACATTGTCTCCCTCGAAACTAACTATAGGAGTGGACAAATTTACATTTTGGTATGTACAGAAATAAATAACCAAATCTTATTTAACTCAACTGGGGGGTTGTACTCAACTCGATTGGGTTGCCATTGTTCTTTGGATATTTAACAGTGTTGAATTATAAGAAATAGATAATCCCCGGTTGCATTGCAGTTTTACACGATAGAGATTTGAATTATAATTTATATGTAAAATATGTATATATGTATATATGTATATATAAAATATGTATATATAAATGTGTGTGTGTGTGTGTGCGCGCGCGCGCGCGCGTGTGTGTGTGTGTGTGTGTGTGTGTGTGTGTGTTGGAAACGATTCGAATGAGAAATATACATCATACGTGTTGATCATACATTTTGATGGTAATGATCCGTACGTTTTATAAACTCCACGCTGCTCGCGATCGATTCACGCGAAAACAATTAGTAGGATTATCGCCAGGAAGCGCCAGCCGCTCTCCATCGAGGCATTCTCTCGTCGCAAATCTCCGTGTGCACGCTAATTTGCGTCTAATTTAACATGAACGGAATCCCGAAGGCGATGTCGATGATCGCGCTCTAACGAGCATCTCCCACGCGTCGTTTCTGCCTTCCAGGCATTGTCTCAATTCCACGGAGAAAATCAGCGATTTTCTCCTGGTACGTACGAACTTATGATTAGCCAGGATTTCACCCGTGATGGCCCATCGATATTCCATTGCCGGTAATAATCGGTACGGTCGCCGCGTAATATTTAGAATCGTGGCGAGACGTACGTCTCTCGCGTTATTTTTTAATCGAGATCCAGAGCGTAGTATATCGTTTGGGGCGCACAAAAAGAAGAGTCGTCCTGCTGGAAAGAGAACGGCGATGGGTTTTCCGCTTCATCCGTCACGGTTGAGAGCCACGGTGAACTCCGTTCGACCTCTGGTGTAAACCGAGAAAGTCCGCGGCGCCAACGAGAGCAACCGGATCGGATAAATTAAAGACGTTGCCTTTAATCCTTTTGTCGACCAATTACGCCTTTTCCTGCGCAACTTGGAAATTGGCGTAACACACCAACGTCGCCAGTGAAGGCCGAAGTGACATTAAAGAACGCGAGAGAGGAGAGCCGATCTTTTACGTGTGTTGACTTATTGGATTTTTCTTCAACCCTGGAATTTGCACGTGAATTCCCACGGACTTCGGTAGGACTTTCATGTAGATATTTTTTGTGGAAGGGGAGGATCCGGCCACGGAGGAAGGAAACAGGAAGGAAAGGCACGCGGGATCGTGCATGAGGGGGGGAAGCCGATGACGGTGGCTTCCCTCCAGGATATTAAGGGCAGATGGACCGTGAAACTTATCGTCACGAGAGCATTATGCGATTAAGGGTTCGGTTTCTATCGAGTCATTCTCACACTAAAGTGCAATGCGGTGTATCACTTTACTTTAATATTTTCTTCCTTTCTGAGCGTCGCTTTAAAGAAATTCGATGATGAATTTTACATTTAGGGATTCAGTCGTCGTTGTCGAGTCGGTGAGCTCAAAATCACTCGGAGCTTTTACACGAAGTCGCATACATAGCACGTACCGAGCTTTGCATATCGCTATCAACCCCCTGACAACGGCCAGTCTGGCTGTGTCGGGGGCCGGGATCGATAGAGCTTCTATTGCGATATCACGCGCAAACCCCATGGGCGAGTATGGTGGCGACAGTGGTTGGGATGGTGGGGGTACTCTGCGTCGCGGAGCCACCCCCACATTTCTACGGAAATCCTATATAAAAAAAAAAAGGAGACACGCAGCCCGTTCAATCCTCTCGATTTGCGCGGCCAGACTTCGCAGCTTTATATTCTTCCACGCTTCGGCGCTCCTCTACTCGCTTTGAATTAAAAATGCATTTTTCATCGTCTATTCCAGTCTCGTTTACTGCGAATTATTGATTTATACACCGATGAAAGCTATTATAATAAGTTGTAAGTAATAATAGTAAATTTTATACATTGGTGAATCAATAAGTGACCTTAATTTTTATTACCTTGAGTAACTGAGTGTTGAGGCCAATTTAAGGTTACTTATCGCCTCGCCCATCGTAATCGTGTGATTACAAATTCTAAACGATAATTCATGTCTCGGGCGCGCACGTATGTAATCGTAACCCCGTAATATTTGACACGTTGTTCGAGTCACCCCCTAATCGATTAGTAACTCCCTACATAGCCGATCGAGTATGCTAATGTCCCGTGAAAATCGCCGAACCGTGAAGCTCCATTCGGGATACGCGTTCGGGATCCTTCGTTCATCTTCCACCGCGCAAGCTCGCTTTTAGATTGTTTTTCCAGAAAAAGGTATGTAGGTCGTTGCAATTCCCTCCTCGCGCTGTTAAGCGGCATGAATGCTTACGCATAAAATCAGATAAGGCTTCTCAGGATCATCGATCGGTTTTCAGGACAACCGGAGGGTGCCGGAATGCCTAAAAGCTTAGGGTCCTTTTGTGTTCTCCCCTCTCTCCGGTCTTTTTTTTTTTAGATCTCGTTCTTTCGCTGACGAAGGGATGGAGGGGGTCGACACCAATGCCAGTGCTGCTGGCTGGCTGGCTGGCTGGCTTTCGTCGGGCCAGGTGGTGCGCAACCGTTGCTACGGCATGCATCGCCATCCCCAAAGCCGTGTGTTCCGCTCCTGCGAGCAGCTGCAGCTGCGACATTCATACAGCGACGTCTGTGCGCGCGCGCGCGCGCGCGTTGCGTGTCGCTCTTTAGCCATCGAAGGGTCGAATTCGCGTATATTAACGCTTGGGAAACGTACTTCGCTATTTACATATTTATACTGTCAGAGATGCGCGTCTCCGTGACGTTCCTTGCGCCGGGGCTTAATTAGTAGACTCCGAAGAGTCGATTTTTAATTGGCCAACATTGCGTTTTACATTACTCTGTAAACAGTTATTCGCAATTGCGAAGAAAACGACGGGATACGAATGAAAAATGATTGTGAGGGGAGAAGAGAAATTGAATTTATTATTCAATTTGAAAAATAAATTCTACGATATAAACATTTCAGTTTGAAAAACAAATTCTACGATATGAACAAACTACTATTTACTATGTTTACATGAAATTGATTATCAAAGTACGCACGGACCGTCGGTTTATTATCAGTTTTCTATTATTTAATTCCCAAGTCATCGATGTATAAGTAACATCGATATGTGAAACTTTCTATCATTGTACGCTACGCCTTTCGCTAGTATCAGTAGATAAGTACCGTGGCCTTATCGCTGGCATCCGCAAGGTGAGATCCTCCAGATACATCCGCCTTTCCGTTCGAATGCCCGGCTGCCATGCACAGCTTGCCGAAGTGTACGTGTACGTGCACGTGCCCGTGTATTGACGAATCACACAGACACACACATAATGACAGCGGGGAGTTGGTCGGGGCAGCAACCAACGCAGCAGATGGGGAGTTTGCTTCTGTAAGCCAGTCGTCGTAGTGGCGTGGCTGAGGCTGCCCGCCTTTTCCCGGCAACTCCTGGCTTGTAAATCCACTCGTGTTTTCCTTTTATCATTCCTTCTTCTTCTCTTTATTCGTTTTTCTTCCGATCCGGAAAATCGGGAGGGTGAGATCCGGAAGACAATGTGAGATCGTTGCCGCGTGCCACCTTTCCCACCCTTCGTCTCCTTCCTTCGACCCCTCCTCCCTTCGACACCCCCTTGGACACCCTTCGACGGATCTGACGTTCATGAGGATCCCATCGTTGAGAGTCAATCGATCACCTAGTTTTCAATCTGAGTGAGTACTCGTCGATTTTCTTTGTCTTAAGCTCGCGCTAGATAAATTCTAACGTTTCCGTTGCGCTTCTGCTGTCCGCGGACAAAAGGTTCAATCATGGGAAAACGTTTTTGCTCTATACATTATATTATTTCATTTCTTTATTTTTGCCATTTTGCACTTGATATTATGTTTTTATGATTTGATACAATCTTTTTATAAAATTTTACAGGAAAAATTTCAAGTTATCTCCAACAATTAGTTCGCCAGCTCTCCAGATTTCTTTCTGTTTTGCTAATGATATCGGAGAACTTCTTCTTTGTCAAAGAAAAATCTGTATTTTCCTATGCAAAATTGTTTTCATAAAAATATATTTGTTTGATCGTCGTTTTGAAAGTCGTCATTGTTTTGCGTTCTAAGCTCGAAGATGTCTTTATCCTGCTCTAAGATCGAGATGTCTTTGTCTTGTCAACGATCGAGGCGACCATTAACAGTCAATAGAGCCACCAGAGTGGCACAATTGCGCCTGTCAGCACACGTTCTCGGTGAGTACAAAAACGTATCGTTCTCCTTCCCTTCGTCTTTCCCTCCCCGAACTTTGATCTCTCCCTTTGAACTCCCCTGCTAAGGATCAGCTGCTTTCACATCAGTGAACTTCTTCCTCACACAATGTGTCGAATCCGAAAACTCTCCATTGTGATTTACAATAAATATTTGATACACTGATTTAATCGACAACATTTAAAATATGATTCTGACATTTTTCAAAAAAAGAATTAATGTGTAATAAAAATTAATTACTGATAATAGATAATAGATTTAAATAAATTTTTATTATACTTGTAAAAAGCAACACAACATTAATACCGTTAAT
>NW_017305800.1:206873-212160 GCF_001594115.1 Trachymyrmex septentrionalis | reverse complement strand
ATAAAAATTAATTACTGATAATAGATAATAGATTTAAATAAATTTTTACTTGTAAAAAGCAACACAACATTAATACCGTTAACTTAATGACTAATACTAGTTTCCAATGTATCTTAACCTTTTCTATGTCTGTTTCTTTTAATGTAGTCTAATTTTAATCTCGGTTCAATTAACTCTTCATCTTTTTCTAGTTCCACGAATTAGAAAAGAACGAAGAGTAAGCTGAACTGAGATTAAAGTTAATCTACGTTGATGAAAACAGGCATAATTTGCAAGGTCGAAGAAACTGTTAATTGTTGATCCAATTTGCGAAATTGTAACTGACCACATTCATAATTAACGAAGCATTAATTCATGATGGCCGCACATCGCGACTTGTTGAGTCATTTTCTCTGTTCAGTCGCCTATACTCTTCGAAAGGCTTACATCAACAACTATCTGACCGTTGCGTTTCTCCAGTCTATTCGCTCGAACGAGCGCTCGTGTGCTTCCCTAGTTGGTTTGTGCTCGAAATTAGCGCGCAGGGCACGACTCCGATTAACGACGAGTGCGACGACACGCGTTTCTTTGTCGTACGAGGAAGCGGAATTTCATTAACGCGACCCCGCGCCTTCGTGAGTCATCGCGACGATATGTTGCGGATATCGTTTAAAGACCCGATGGTACAATCGGCGGTTTGTCTTCCTCTCTCTTTCTCTCGTCGTGTACATCGGCAACATGGCGTAAGAAACCTAATTTCAACTTCGCTTAGGATCATAACTGGGTCGACGATACCATCGTCCACAACGGCAACGGCCGCGTCTTCGAGGCGTCGTATTGTTCCTTTTATTCCCTAGACTCTACGCCCAAACCGTTAAGCACAATTACACCGCGCGATACCATATATCCCGCGGACTTTCTATCTAATTAAATACAAGTACGCCACGTAGGCAGCGGCTCTAACGCAACCCTGAATTATCCATTGCACTTGTTTCTCTACTTTCATTGCTCACCGTGTTCATCTCGACGTTTGCCTGATCGCTCGACCGCCTGCGTGCGTGCTTGCCTCGCTTATAAATTCGCGCACATCTAAATTGAATCTTGTTAATTCCCATATTGAATTTATTATCGAATACATTAATTGGATTGGATGTTAGAGATTTCGTTGGTTTTGACTTTTATTTAACTTTAAAAGTAGGTATATACGTGAGATTCTCTGAACACCTCAGAATATTTTATCTTTATAGATATATATTTTTTAATAGTATATATAGAATTAATTTATGTTATTTGTTACCAATATGAAGTGGAACAACGTAGAGAAATAACAAATTACAATAATTTCTTTAAAATTCTGGATAATATTGTTTATTTTCCTTTTCCAGAAAAAGGTTCTTAAGATAACTAGTGTACTTTTGTATTTTGATAAGTGTCGTAAAGAAAACTGGCGCTCTTCATTATTGTGCTTTTGTATTTTGATAAGTCACAAAGAAAACTAGCACGAATAAATAAGAAAAAAAAAATTCCTTTTCGTTAAGTTAAATTATGAATGCATACGATATCTCGAAGATAATGTTTTATTTTTTAAGTATTAAAGTATTTTAAATATCTTTCGAAAGATATGAGGAATTTATGTGAATCCAGTAATACCGCAAAATTTTAAACTTGTCCCTATTAATGTGCCCTGTATTGGAGCTGAGAACACGTTGTGTTAGGAGTGTACATTGAAATAAATATAATTGAAATAATGATTTATGTAATATTAATTTAAACAAGTAGCTTAAATTTATTAGCTGTTTTAGTAACTATATGTTAAAATGAATCAAATGTGGATAGGCACACAAATTGGGCGCACATTAATAGAGGGCATCGCTGTTTGGAGGAGACTCACTAATAGGGATAAAAACATGTTTTTCATTTTTGTCAAAAACATTATGAAATATTAACATTTTTTTAGATTAAAGAAATATTATTATATAAGAAAAAGAAATAGTTGAATAACCGATATTGATTATAAGCAGATAAAATTAAAGCTACAATATTGAATAATTAATTCAGTAATAAGCAAATTAGCTAAAAGACACATTAATAGGAACACAGTTATCCTATGTGTGGGATACTTTGGCCACCCACTTAAAGGTTAAGACTGCAATTCAAATTGATATCGGCAAAGATATTCACCTCTTTTCGTTTTTTTTTTATTTTTAATTTGAATTTATAGGAATTCCAGAAGTTGCGTCATTACTTGTCGATCGCGAGATTAGAGATTGCAGTTCGAACCCCGCGATCGCCCACGTAAAACAACTCGAGTGTGGCTAAAACCGTTAATCCCGTGTCCTCGGAGACGCCATGCGGGAGAACCGGCCCAGTTTCTGCTGTTTTCCCTTTCTTTACACCCCCGCGCATAAGTCGCTCGCGGCGATCCCGCACGTGCGAAGCGCGACAGATGCGGCGCGAACCCCCCCGGGTTCCGAGGGTTGAACCGAGGGGTGCGGTATCTTGTGGCCACCCTCTCTCGTTTAACTTCGTTAATCCGATTGTTCGTAGATGGGCCGTGGTGGTCGCGTTAAAAGTGCCGTGATGGGAATATACACTTGTCGTCATGGGATTTCGTTACACCCCCGAGTCTAAGGAGCTTAAGAGTATTTCAGTCGTGTTTGCACCAAACGGTTTTGGCTCACTTCAAGTTCGCAAGATTCGCTTTTATAAAAATTCGTTAATAGCGCCGCAAATCAAAGGGGGTGAGTCACACTCCGTGATCGTCGCGCCATTCCTGGCTAAGTAAGGCTTAATAGTACCAGGAAGATCCGAGGGTTCACCGTGAAACCGTTCGCGGGTCGCCGAAAAGCGGGTCACCGAGGCTACGCCGAGGGATAACTCTCTCGGATAAAGATCTCGGGCGTTCTTCTCTCTATCAAGCGTGTACCCAACTACGCCACATACCAGCGGCATTTCTACCTCGGAGGCTGATCTTTATTCCGTCCGTTGGGCGCGAGCCCAATTCCAGAATAGAGAGGTCGGCTTATGAGAAAGGATACGTACATTCTTCCGCTGTTTTATTACGAAAGCAAACAGGCAAATGAGCAGAAGTTGGCCACGTAATTCCGAAAGAAATCTGGTACAATCATCCAGTCTAATGGACGCTGGCCGCGTTAGAAACGGTTACCGCGCTACATCAAGCTAATCGCGCGAATATACGCCGTAACGTCATCGCGTAATTCTTATCGCAATCTACATGATATACTCTTATCTTCATCGCCTCGCAGAGATAGAATCGCCGGTACGATCGCGGCGATTAGGAATGCTCGGAGAGTCGAGAGTTCGACGACCTTCGAACACCGCCCCGTTACCTATCCGCACCTAATCGCGATTCCGAATCGCGTGTAGATAGTAGCTTAATGTAGCCGATTGTTTACCGCGCGCTGCATCACGCGCACGCGAGGTGCTCTCCTAATAATTATGTTAACCATGCGCGCTATCTCCCGAGACCTACCTCCTCCTTCGTAGTATGGACCATTACTTTTCTATCTCGCTCGCGTTCCCTACGCTTTTCCTCCCTCTTTCTCCCTCGGTCGTAGCTTCTCGTTTTGCGCCTCCAGGCTGTGTGCACGCGTTATTATTATTTCAGCATGACGAGAGACTCGCACATTGCCATCTTACGTAACGCACGTGATGGTGGAGGGCAAGGCAGAAAGAATGGCAGAGAGAGAGAGAGAGAGAGAGAGAGAGAGAGAATTGGAAAGGAGGGAAGAGAGGAACCCTGGCCTGTGTAGGGGAAAGAACGCGCGGTACTTCTCCGTGGAGGGAGGAGGGGAGAGAGAGAGAGAGAGAGAGAGAGAAAGAGGGGAGGGGAGGGAGATCGCCTCCTAGGAGACTAGGTAGCTCGGCAAAGATCACGGCACCGGGCGTGGGAACAAGGTCCCTCCTGCTACGAGGCCTAGCAAGAGCGCGCGCGGAGAAAATTACCATCGGTATCCTCCGCGTGCTGCTTAACAGTACCTCGAGTGCCTTATCGAAGCGGTCTGTAAACTTCTTGCTTGACTTGAAGTCGTCCTTAAAGGTAGACAACAGGCGCACGCGACCTGTAGCCTGTTGCGCGTCTCACTTTCCTTCCTTCCTTCCTTCCTGTTCTATTCTTCTTTTTTTTCTCGTCCACGCAAATTCTTCCGAGATCTCGTGAATGACACCTGACATCTTTCAACATCGGTTAGGATCATTCTTCGACGAGATCAATTATATGTATTTTAAAAGAAAGAATCTCCTAGTTTCGCGGTCGAAGCGGATAATGTACATATACAAGTTCGCAAATACATTTTTTTAGGTCTGTAAATTGGACATCGATTCGGATTATCGGAATTGAAATGCAGTCATAAACTGAAGCTGGAAATAACATCACATTGATCGTCAATTCAATTGTGACGCTAATTAGCATTCAAAATACTGCGAAGAAAATTATTGTGAAAAATATAATTATATTTTTTATTAATAATCGACATCGAGATTGTGTATATTTTCTGCTGTATTAGAATTTAAACCGGTATTCGTAATCGGTTAATTCTTCAAATTCGTCTTATGCTCATTTCCATCAATGTAGATTAACTTTAATCTCGATTCAACTTACTCTTCACCTTTTTCTGGTTCTAAAAATTAGAAAAATATGACGAGTATGTTGGACCGAGATTAAAGTTAATCTACATTGGTGGAAACGAGCATTAAAGCCTTAAGATGCTAGTACGACTCTATGATCGGTTTGTAACATCTTAAGACTGAAGAGACGGCCTTAAATAAGAAACCGATTATGAGTAGCGATAAATATTACATACAAGTATATCTCAATGATGTAGGTCTGCGAAACGTGAAGGAGATGTCGGTGTTAAGAGACTATTGCACGCTTCATCGATCTTCTCGTTCTTGTTTATTCGATCAAAACCCGCGGAGTCGTCGTTTTATGCCACGGTTCGTCGAACCTGAACGAAGAACCGAGATGTGTCGATTACAAGGCGGTTTATTAGACTGTACACGGCTCCCCGTATCGCGCATTCTTTCTACACTGATAGATAACCGATTTAGCAGAAATAGATTTGATTGTGGTGAATGAGTCTGAGGGCGAGGAGAGGAAGGGATCGAGCTCGGTCAAGGCTTCGTTTATTTACACCGTGCAAAGTGCATCGCGTTCACATCGTCGCCGTGGTGACCTCGCGCATATTCGCGAAGACGCGTGTTCCGTTCTACCGCGTCGATTACTTTCACCTCGATACAATAACGGCGGATCAATTAAAATTTATATCGATAACATCGATGCGAGTGC
>NW_017305800.1:198599-206773 GCF_001594115.1 Trachymyrmex septentrionalis | reverse complement strand
CTACCGCGTCGATTACTTTCACCTCGATACAATAACGGCGGATCAATTGAAATTTATATCGATAACATCGATGCGAGTGCATCGTAAAATTTCTTAAATGTCAGAGACTGGAGTAAAAAAAATGTAACGCGCAGGGGAAATAAATTTAAAATAGAAATGACGCAAATTGCCGATCGCGCGATTAGCAGCAAGAACAAAGTAAAGGGGATCGGTCAAGCGGAAATAACTCGGACCGAACTAATTTAATCTGTCGTTTCCAATCGGGGCATGGGTTTCCGTTCTTTCGGTCGCGCGGAAGAATCGCGAGATTTTCATCGGTCACGATTAATTGATGTGTGCCACGTTTCCATATGCCATGCCCTTTTCAACCGCGGGCGTCTTATCCGCCGTTATTTTATTTCCAATTTTCTCGCGCTCTACCCTCGCAACATCTGTTATTTCGCTGCTGGCGACGCCGCAGTCGGGCTAGAAACGAGATTTTAATTAAGCTCTCGGTCCCGAGACGCAGCATCGCGGCGACTCATCGCGACACGCCGAGATTCACCGAGAGTCTTGCAGTCTACGAATTGCACTTCCGCGCAAATGTGTGTCACGGGTTTCCCACGAGATGCGCTGGCGAATGGCGGCATAGGCGCGGGCATAGACCAATTACTACTGGGGGGGGAGAGAGAGAGAGAGAGAGAGAGAGAGTGTGTGTGTGTGTCTAGCTGACTCGTGCGATTTGCGTGGAGAGCGACGATCAATCGGCCGGCACTCGGTCTACTCTGAAGGAAAAAAAAGAAAAACGCGCGCGCGTCGCGTTTAATGACTGTCACGATGGTTGAATCGGCGATTACTCAGCGAATGTTCGCATAACTGTTCAGGCGGTACATTGTATTTCGCGACCGCGACTGATCCTCGCCACTGAAAGCAGCTCGCGTGTCAATCTTCGAGCGCCGTTGACCTTTCAATGGAGATTCGCGAAAAATTTGAACTGCCCTACAAAGAAAAGTTGATCCTATTGAATTTTGATTATGTGGAAAGAACACATTTCACAGTTTTGCTGAAGTATCTAAAAATTTAGCTGATCTGAAAATAATTTTATTAGTTCTTTTTTATTTTATTAATTTTATTTTCAGTATGAAAATAATTATACACATAGGACGCTTAAACTGGTTGCTACAATGTTAAAATCTCGCAGCAATGTCATCAGCATTAAACAAAGTATCTTTTAAGACTGTAATGTGAATACTGCAACAGATAAGAAATAAAGGCTTAAACTAAGTGTTTAAATAATTGGAGGTAAATTTATACACTCGTATTCAAACTGTTCATCAAACTTAATTTTTAATCTTTGAACGCAATTCTAACAGAACTAGAATAGTAATGTCACAAATTAAAAATTGACAACCAATTTAATATTGATGCTCATAGAAAGTTTTCAGGATTGAATATAAGTATATGAATTTGTATCAAAATATTTGAACACTAAAAATTCAGCTTGACTGTTTAGAGAACCTTTATTTCCTATTTATTCTCGTCAACGTTTGAGCGGTCGATATAATTATTTTGATGGTTCCACAAAATTATATTCTGATGAAAATTTAGCTAAATTTGTACTCAGCAAAAATTGTTCTTTTAAAGATATCCGGATTTCGCTGAAAATTATCTGAAAGCGGAGGGAAAAATTCGGATGAAAATGATAGTAATATCGTGAATAGAAGGAAGTGAGGAGTTTCATCTTGCAAAGGGCTAATATAATTGCCATCCGCACGATAATGCGCTGCGCAAGCTCACAATCAGCTGTTCCCGCGAAACGTCTTTTCGTCTGCGGCGAAGTCGTGGCGGTGGCGAATAAACGGTCCATTGCGAGGGGTAAATGGAGTCATGGTTTGGTACGCCGAGGCCAACAAGAACGTTGGTGAGATGCAACGGTATACGTCATAACATTCCCACGGTGAATCGGCCGGGTGTTTCTAACCGACCGACCGATGGAGATGCGTCGGCGATTCATGTTTTTGCCGCGACTAATCTTGATAACGACGCTTCTTCAATTCGCGTGAATAGGTCTTTCGTCGTGAGCTGCGCATCACCTGTTTTTCCGCACATTTGAAAATCATGTAGACGTGTCTTTTCGGAACCACCCGATTTTCCACCTATTCTTCATTGCTCGGTCTCGATCAACGATTACAATCCTGCAAATGTTACAATTGTCATGCCTAAGCTGAGCCTTAAATGTAATAGTGAAAGAAAGGCTAGTCGAAACTTTTTATAGCTTCACGGAAAAAAAGTTTTACTGAAGTATTTAAAATTTAGCTAGATATAGACTTGATAATAATTTTGGGCTATTAAAATATAGTAATTATGTAGAACGCCTAAACTGATTGCTGGAATATCAAAATTGTTCGCAGTATTGCTAATCATATTTAAGATTTCTAATACTTCATTATTTTGGTGGTCCAACAAAATTATTTTCAGATCTGTATATCTAGCTAAATTTTTAGATGCTTCAGCGAAATCTTTCTCTCCGCGTTATATAAAAATGAATGGGCATCTATCCGCTTCCTCGTTGCGTAATCGAGTCTCAGAGAAATAGATTCAAGGAATTATAATAGATCGACCAACAGAAACCGCCATACTGCGTGTCTTAATAATGTTCAAACGAGTAACGCTTCATTATCGCTCGATTTATGTTATTCGATCCTTTCTTTTTATTAGCTTATGACGGCGTAATAAAACTTGTGGCCGCAACGATCAACAGGACGATTCGCGAATGACTTCCAGGAATGACTATATCTGGGCAATCCCGGATTTCGCAATGTTGCCTCGCAGTGGACAGCTCCTTTCGGGTGACCGGCCCGAAAAACTACGCGAGAAAACAAGCGGAATGGAAGACGTGATTTTAAATTGCGACGGAGCACGCAATCGTCCCGTTCGCAGTCGTACGTTGTGACCTCAGCGTCTCGCAATGACCTGACTCCTGTAAAATCCTGGAAACCTCGCGCATTTTCTTTTTACATAATTTCACCGTGTAATAACGGTCTCGCCAAGAGAGGAAAAAGCACGTCTTTCCCTTCCTCCCCCTTCCCCCTTTCCCCGACAGCGAAAGGAGGGAAAAAATTAGAATTTACAATTAGCGCAAACGTGTTTCCTAATACGAGCACTTTATCGAGAGCGTGAGAAGCCGAACGGTCCATGATTTTTTATTGGTACTACTTTTTTTTTTACCTGCAAATCGCATTTATTCAGTCGACAACGGCGACCGCCACCACTCGGAATCATTAACAAATTAATTGCCTTATCGAGCGACTTTTATATCGTGCCCTTCCATGACAGTTTTCTAATGGACTGGATGTTTTCAAGAATAGATAGCCATAGAATATTTTTGTTATTAGGAAAATATGCAGATAAAAGAAGATAAAAAAATTGTGAAATAAACGATAAGAAAGAGATAGGAGATCTTCACAGGACGGTTAAGGCTCGAAAACTTGCTTGTTATGTGATGAGTCAGTCTGAGAAATAATAATTCCACTCTTATCATGCAGGTAAAGATTAGTAGCAGACCCTGGGATAAGAATTTTTTGAAAAATCTTCAGTACGTGCAGTAGTTCAGACTATTATTATCGATAGTGTTGTTCCGAGCTGCCATCAAAAAAGTGGTCATCGCGAATATGACATCATTCGGTATGCACTGAAAAAAAATTACTATATTTTAATAAATATTTCATTGAGCATTTGTAGGTATATTTACTTGATACAAGAATTTGATTTAACTGTAATCTTTTTCATTGAGTAAATATTTACGTACTGTAAGTAAATGTTTACTTATAAATATTCAAAAAATATTTATTAAGATATAGAAAATTTTTTTTAAATAATTCAATTTAATGACTTCTTTAATTTATTCTCTTTGCGACTCTCTAACTTATTAGAGTTTTAGTTCTTGCGAGAGTGAAACGTTTCTTCTATCATTGATTAACACAAGATATATTTTTATTGATTTACCGGTATTTCGGAGCAAACTGTACATTGTTTCTCTTCCGCATTTTTATTTCTTTCACAGAGGAAGCACTGCATGTTTGCGAATGAAGTCGCCAAGGTGTAAATCAACTCCCTCCCTCGTATATTGTAACGGCGGTTTCCGGGCTGCCATCCGTTTTGCAGAGAAAGCGGATCGTTCTGGTGTACCTCGATACTTGGCGTCCGCTCTTGGAGGCCGCTTCCGGTGCGCAACGTGCGGTTTCCGGCGCACGTACAATATCGGCTACGCGCCTTGGCATATCGATAGTTACCATAGTCAGTAAGAACGAGGCTCTCGCGAGCGCCGGTCGATTCGCCGCGGCACTCCCGGTTTACTTTCAAACCGAGAACAAAGACGCGAAACTTTCGAGCTGTCAAGAATCCTTCAAAATTTATTAAATTTGTTAATAAATATTATCGATTGTGTATCGTATGTTTTCTGCGTATGAGTGATCGATCAAAATGTTTGTGAACAATTATAATAATGGCAAAACAATTACGATACATGGAAAGATTTTGCTGAAACATATAAAATTTTGCTGGATACAGATTTGAAAATAATTTTGTTGGACCATCAAAATAATTATGTTGAAAACTAAAAAAATAATAAGGCGATGCTGTAAAAAATTTTCGATAGTGTGTCAGTTTGAGTTTTCAAGAAAATTATTTTGATAATCAACAAAATTATTTTTAGATCTGTACCCAGTAAAATTTTAGATCTTTCAGTAAAATCATTCTTTTCATGTATCCGACGCCTTTTCTTTCATAAAGATCATGAATTATGAAAATGAGATGATTATCTGATTGTCTCGACAAAAATTCTCCGAGGATTTTTCTACATTGATATCAGCTGACGCGATTCCATTTTCACCGATCGTCTGGAAACATCCTGGCAAACATCCCCGCGTTCCAGATCTGCGAGCCTGCATTATGAAATACCGAAGTGGAAACGCTCGACAGGCCCTGATGAGAGGTGCTTTTGCATTCCCCGATCGAATTTCTCCCTCCTTTTCTTTGCGCTGCGCTGAAAAGCTTCTTTGTTCTCTATCCGAAGTGGCTACCTTACCTCAAGTGAATTTTCCTGCCACGCCAGAAATGTCCACGGCCCAGTTCTTTTATCAAACGTTACATTGACTCCTTCGCGCTTTAAGAAAAAGAGAAATCCATCGACTTCGTAGCCAACGCCTACGCGCCTACGAAACAATCGGTCGAAAGGTCGAGGCGATCCTTGGAGGATACAATGTTCATAAGTTTATATCGAATAGAAAAAAGATAATCATCCTCATATAAATTAAACGTCACGTATTTTATTTCTGTATAAGATAGAAATTCCGGGAATTAATAACAGAAAGAAGGTTGGTTACATCTTAGATTTTTTTCGACATTTTCTTGGATGACAAAAATTAAATGTAATATACATAATAAAGTGTTATATACATAATACAGAACATTATATCTAAACACCTTCGGAATTATATTTTTCTAAAAATAGCCAAGATTTTTTCATTTTTAAGTGTTACATTTTCTGTAAATTATATAGCGGTATAGGAGAAAAAAAATAAATTAAATAAATTAAAAAAGAATATGTTATTTCGGTAGAATCCACTATTATTTGCTTTCTTCAAAATTTTGTTGACGTAGGTTGATAGGGAAAGGTCGAGCACAATTATTTAAAATGTTAGACGCATATGGTAGCATTGTAAAGAATCCTTGTACCATACCCAACCTTTATTTTATCGTCTATCTTATTGTCTGATACTATCCGAATGAAAAACATATGAAACGAGCAGTTTTAAAACAAGAAAGATTTTAACCTGCATTTCAGAATAATAGAGGTTGTTTTATTTGACGAATTAAAAACGAAATTCGACTTACAAATGACGTTACAAATAATCTTCGTGTCGGCATAAATAAGCTACACAACAAAATACAATAACTCTAAACAATACTGCGTCTGTTCTCAATATAGAGAGATACCAGTTCTCATGTGAAAATAGACTTTCCTTGGCTTATCAAATGTTGCCACTCGCGTTCAAAATTTTAAACAATCTTTGTTTGATATTATCCGACCTTCTCCTAAGCGTATTCTGAAAAATTGGATATTTCAAGAGTTTTTTTTAACTTTTTAAATATATCGAGTGTACTTTGAAAAAATGAGGAATATTAGACTTTGAAATAGATTTTTTCTCAATTTTTCATAATCGTTGCAACCTTGTAAGAAAAGATGTGATTTGTACTTACACACATACGTGTCATTATAAAAATATTATTTATATATAATGCCCATAAAATAGCTATAAAAATCTTTTTATTTATGCGTTTTATGTAAATGAATATTATTTACGTAACACGCATAAATAAACATATATTCCGTTCAACGAGAGAATGACCTCGAATCGGATGAAAGCTCGTCCGTTTTGCACAAGTCTTCATAGCGTTACATCGTCTGCTATGCGCAAACCGAGATCATTCTCTCGTTGAACAGAGTATAGGTAATTTTTGCACATTCTTTTATCCATAATCCAACGATATTAATATCGATTACGAAACAACGCACCTGCAAAACAAACGGAATGATTTGAAATATACGGACATATAAGTGTACGTATAATCGGACGATGTTTGATCATTGACAATTATCGTTTTCTGTTTCAGCTCCCAGATCTTCGAACGCGGGTACCAACAACTTGCCACCGTTGACGTTTCACCACGTGCACGGTGACAACATCAGGCTGTGCAACGGTGGTACGATCGCTCGAAGACACGAAAGTTTTTGCAAGGGTGTTACTTTTAGCGCCAGACCAGTGCGAGTAGGCGAGAAGGTGAGATTCCTCGATTGCCGCGACGGCAATTTCATAAATCACTGATCTATCCTGCGCTGACTGGCGCCCGTGTCGATTGTGGGAAACCGACGACTCTCGTTACGCTCGAGAAACCGCTGTTCGCATTCCTCGGAATATTAAAACGGACCGCTGCCGCAACTATGAAAGTAACGTGCTTTTTGCGTAGGTCGTTGTTTTGCATATCGTCCAGGTTGAGAGTTACAAGCCTCCGGCGATGCCCGCGTTCAACAGGCTTATCATCGCGTGTCTGTCTGTAGTTAAGTAACGCGAGTAGTAGATCGTATAACCGCGCTGAATGATTCAAACAATTTTCACGGAATCATCCGATCTTGCAATCTGTCACGAATATTCAAAAGACCATTTACCGATATAAGACAGGTGGGCGTGCGCGTTTGGGTGTTTAAGCGTGTTTTCACTTTCGTGGCGTATCTAAGATTAGTCGTAAAATTTATTATGAGCGTAACACGTGGGACGAACGTAATCGAGCGTAATTAATTCCCGAAGATGCCTCGAATAAAGCTCCATTTTAGGATCGCTCAAGCGGCACCTCTATCGCCGTGTTTCGCAAGGTGGCTCCTTTTCTTTTCTCTTCCTTGTCACAAATCACAAGTTGCGTTCTACACGGTCGCTTTTCTGTGAAACTGTGCAGGTCTGCGTGAAGTTCCTGGAGATTTCCGATAATTGGAGCGGCGTGATCCGTTTCGGCTTTACCAGCAACGACCCGATCAATCTCCGAAGTGGTTTACCAAGATACGCGTGCCCAGATTTAACGAATAAGCCAGGTTACTGGGCCAAAGCCCTCGCCGAGAGGTTCGCAGAGAGAGATACGGTACTGTTCTATTACGTTACATCGGCTGGCGACGTGCATTTTGGTGTCAATGGCGAGGAGAAGGGTCTCTTCTTCAGCGGTGTCGAGACTCGGGGTCCGCTCTGGGCGATCATCGACGTCTACGGTAACAGCACCGCGATCGAATTTGTCGATCCGAACCGCCAGCACTTCAACAACATACGTAGGGGCGTCGAGCACAGCAACGAGGACAATGCGCAGCACAGTAGGCACTCGGCTATGGACGACGCCAGTAACGCCGGTCGGGATGTCGAAAGGATCATCGTGCCGTCTATGCAGAATATGTCGATTCATCACGAACCTGACGTGGAGCTACCCGGTCTCAGATTTCAACCCCCTGGCGTCCTTTTCACACCTCTGCCTTTCCACTCGTGAGTATACTCGAACGTGTTAAAATCGTCCACTCGCGTTTTATTCATGATTCAGTTAATTCGTGTCGTCGCGGAAAAGATTCCTGTATTCGCTGATTTAAATCGTAATTGAAT
>NW_017305800.1:198286-198499 GCF_001594115.1 Trachymyrmex septentrionalis | reverse complement strand
GCGTTTTATTCATGATTCAGTTAATTCGTGTCGTCGCGGAAAAGATTCTTGTATTCGCTGACTTAAATCGTAATTGAATTATCCGGAGAGAATTACCTAGAACGTCTGCTTCGAAACGCCACTTTTGCACAATATTACGCTTTCTAATTAAAGTTGTCTGATCAAATTAGCAAAATTTAACATTACATTACTCGACGAGTTTTTTTTTTTTTT
>NW_017305800.1:188171-198186 GCF_001594115.1 Trachymyrmex septentrionalis | reverse complement strand
TTTTTTTTTTTTTTTTTTTTTTTTTTTTTTTTTTTTTTTGAGAAATTAACGAACGTTGGAAATGGAAGCACACAATCATTCGCTGCGTCGCATAGTGGTCACTTTTATGAATTTGAGCGCGCGAAAGTCAAAAATTCAATTGGACGTTTTAGACTTTTTTATTACATAAAAATAAATCTGAATACTTGGAAGGTACGAAATCTAAAAATAATTTATTCAAAAATCGAGCGAGGAATCGTTAATAACGAATGATTCTACAAGATGCACTCGCACTTATTGCGACTCGTGCTCGCCTTCATTTCAATAAGTCAGTTTTTGCTAAATAGAGCTTTTTCTTTCTGTTCTTGCTGTGGATCCTACAAATGTAAGTAAGCACTTTATAATCTGAAACTAATGAGAATTTTTTAAATCTGAGTAAAGGTTTTTATGGCTTAAAAAATTGGCTTTAAAAATTGCCATGTCTTTTTATATTTTGCGAAGCTTGATAAAGAGAAAACTCGGAATTGGCGTGAGAATTGATCAGGTTACTTGCATAGAGTTATTAAATTACTTCCTAATAACTATTTTACATTAAATTCAGCTGCAACTATTTGCAACTTTAGATTTTATGCTCATTCTTAGCTTTGACATGCGCGGAGTGCGAGAAGCATTATTTTGCGGAATGAACCAAATATTAATAAAAAAACTGATGCAATTTTGAACTTTTTGATAAGAGAAGTGATTTCTCCGATTGTAATGAGAATTTTAATCGATTTTATTTTCTATGTTAGTTTTTTTTTTCAATATTTCCCTAAATTTACAAACTATTCATTTAAATTAGTTTCTATCTTTTCGTGAGGTTTTCTCAGCATCAATTTTCCCAAGCATTAAACACGTTTTATCAAATAAAACAATTTCGCTCGCTCAGATAGACGAAAGTGACCACTGTGCGCCGTTCAGCCGCACAGAACTAATTTGCCGTCCACTTTTCACGATTTCCCAAGACGCCCGTCATTAAGCGAACGAGTGCCGCCGAGGTTAATCGCTTCCTTATTTTCTTTCTCCGCAGGACTCGGGGTAGGAACATCCGCTTCAGCAACCAGCAATGCGTGGCGACGCGTACGGACACGGAGTTCTGTCACGGCTACGCGTTCACGAGTCGGCCGTTGTTATTGGGAGAGAGATTGGTCGTGCAGATTCTCTCTACAGAACCGATGTATGTTGGCGCTTTAGCCCTAGGCCTGACTTCGTGCGATCCGGCACGGCTAACGGCAGAGGATTTGCCGGACGATAGCGACCTGCTGTTGGATCGTCCTGAATACTGGGTGGTCTCCAAAGACGTGGCGTCGAGTCCGCAGCCAGGTGACGAAATTGCCTTCACGGTCACGCATTATGGCGAGGTGCAGATGAGCAAGAATGGTGGCGCGCCCAATGTCGTCATGCACGTCGATCAGAGCCTTCAACTGTGGGCATTCGTGGATGCCTATGGAAGCACTCAACGTGTCAGAATGTTGGCCAGTAGACCGACTTCACCGCCCCGGCAACGTCCGAGCAATCCCTCACCTGCCAATGTCATTCAACAGCAGCAGCAGCAGCAGCAGCAGCAGCAACAACAGCAGCAGCAGCAGCAGCAACAACAGCAACAGCAGCAGCAACTTTCTAATCATAGCAACGCCGCCACGGAATTGTCTAGATTTTCCGAGATGGTGCAGTTCAAACCGGCGGTGGGCGGCGGAACGGTACTCGTCGTGAACCTACCGCCCCAAGCCGGTTACCCGACGCCACCGCCGCCGACGCCACAGCCGATTTACGCTTCCGCGACGCACAGAAATTCATCGACGCAACCGGTGCACCTTTCGGCGGCAGCGACGGCGGCTGTCCCCGCGCCAGTCCCACATCCTGGATCCTCCAGGCAATCCTCGCCACCGTTAACCGGAACAATGGCCAGCACCGGCTCGTCGACGTACGTCGACCCGGTGACCTACCAGAGCCTGGATGGCACTCTGACATCGTCACGCGCGGCCTCGTCCCATCTGCATCAATGGGGCGAGGGCCTGCAGCCGACGTTGAGCGAGTGCTCCATCTGCTACGAGCGTAGCATCGATAGCGTGCTTTACATGTGCGGCCACATGTGTATGTGCTATACCTGTGCGATTCAACAATGGCGTGGCAAGGGTGGCGGTCACTGTCCGCTTTGCCGGGCGCCAATCCGCGACGTTATCCGTATTTATCGTTCTTGAACAATTCGGGAGTGACCGAAGGATGAAGAGAGAAAGAGTGTGCGGACGTCTTCCTGGTTCTCAGCGCCGTCGTCGCCACCGTCACCGCGTCCATCACCGTGCTTCCGTCGTCTTGGTTTCCTTCCGCGTCGAATCCGTCGCGCTTCATCGCCATCGCGCTTCTCGCCCACCGCCTCCATGATTACCGGAACTAACGAATACAAAATCGAAGCGAAACTTGCCGCATTCACACTGCCGTATCTCTTTTTCTATTGAAACGCGAGGCACGTTCCAGCAAGTAAAACAAGTGGATAAACCAGGGAACGAAACTTTTCCCATGGGATCTTCTCGGGGATTGCGAAGCGCAAAGTTGCGCCGAATCGAATATTTAACTCAATTAATATTTAAGGCAGTTTGCGTCGCGTTAGCGTAATCGCGTCGTTGTCAATTAACACATTAATGGGTGGACCATGCACAAAGAAAGCAGCGGTGCTTTAAAAATCGCGATCACTGCCACCTCTGTCGATCAAGCGAGAGCGCGTAGATGAATTGCCCCGGATACGAACAACAGAAAGAGAGAAAGAGAGGGAGAGAGTGAGAGAGAGAGAGAGAGAGAGAGAGAATGAGAGCGATAAAAGGCTGTAATGTTGGTTAAATTTGCTTATATATCGATATTCTGTCTGCTAATTTGTAAATGAGAGAAACGTGAATGACTGCGATTTGTGTGATTGTGTTATCGACAAAAAGAGATCGATTCTAGATATTTTCACATGCGACATAATCGTCATTATACCATTACCAGTTACTACTATCACTCTGAACTATTGCTATTCTACTACTACTATTACTACTACTATTTACTACCGTAAATCCAATCTTTAATTATTATTTTATTATTACTATTATTATTAATATTCTATCGCTACTATTAATTATTATTAGTTGTTCATTCATTGTAACTGTCTTTAATTATTCGCGAGTAGCTTCGTTTGCCACGACCGCTATTATTTTTACTATTTGCCGATTATAGTGATAATTGGTGAATTAACATAGTCATTATCTCGTAGCATTATTATTTAACGGACCGTATAATTACTTAGCGCAAACTTTCTGATCGGACGCCTAGGATATCTGGATAATTTAATCCGTCTCCGGCTCTCCTTTCTACGGCGATTGAAAGGACTTCGTCGTCCCATATCCCGACCACGACGAGATGTACTCGAGATCTAACAGTGTTCATCTTTCTCGATTGTTTCCGCCTTGGATGATAATATTTGAGCGTCCGTAATTTTCGCCGATTGTATCAGGCGGGTTTTTACCAAAGATCTTAAACATTTCCCGCCTATTTTACCCGACCTTCGCGACACTCCAACGGATATTCGCGTACAGGCAAATCCTGACGATGACAATCGCTTCAATCTAGATAACAATATTTGCTATAACGATAACAATATCGTCACGCACGAATTTTCAGCATCTTTTAAACACGGATTTCGTTGATATGCGGATTGATTATATGCCTGATGACAATTAGTAAAAGATTTTTGGCCTTCACGTAGCGATGCTACAGATGCAAACGATTTTTACAAAACGTTGTGAAGCACTGTACAATCGACTTGAAAGTCGATTGCGAACAGTAAAGCTTTTTTTAAATACTTTTTTAATTCAACGGAATTTATAATAGAACTATTAAGAATTTATTTGAATTTAGTTATTTGATCCTTCGAACGTGAAAAGAGATGAGAACACGACATGATATTGATTCTATGGATTCTTGAACAACTCGGAAATTCCTGTCTTTGAGAAAGTGTCTTGCGTGTTCAATATATCTCATCTTGCATTTGTAAAGTTTTTCATTTTAGAGAGAGATTATTCTAGGCAAAGTTTACGAATATCTTTGTAAATCCACATTCTTCGACCAGTTATAAATGAGAAAGAAGTTGTCCTCATTATACCGATAGAGAATTGTTAGTGTTTTATTTTATGATTTGTTTTTCTAAGAGAGGAAGACAAATTTTTTACAATCTAGAGAAAACTTGAAACAACAAAACGATTTTCGAGCTAAAGGGGACGACGTGTCTGGCTCTTTTAAAGAGTTAATTTTTAACAAATACGAAAGAAATGAGGAGAGGAAGATACTTCCCCCTCAAATATATAATAACAGATGCGCAATAAAGGTAGTGAAAATCTCTAGTCCAGCGAGTGGCAGGCTTAATCTGCCAATCCAAAAAGTATAATGAAAAGAACAAGGTAAAAAGCTTTTCTCTTTTTTTCCTCTAAATAAACGGAAGAGGGAGAATGGGTAGATACAGGGAAAGAGAGAGAGAGAGAGAGAGAGAGAGAGAGAGAGAGAGAGAGAGAGACCATGAAATTTTATAGATATGAAAATATACAAATTATTACGCGCGTCTGCCAACGAATGGCGCAATCCAAGATTCTATTAAAAGAATATAACAATAGATTATTATTCTATTGATATGATACGACGAGATAAGGATCTGTTCCAAAATGTCGCTGACGTAGCGACGATAGAGGTGAAGAAAAATAGGGTAAGACGCTTGATAAGAATGTTTATCATTGTCATCGTTATCGTTGTGATCAGCGTAATTAGTTGTGTTAATTCTGTCGTCAGCTTGGCAGCACCTCGATCATCGTTCTTATGTTTCTACTTTGATTTACTATCGCCTTTATAATGATTATATGATTATGCGACTAACAACTATTTAATTCGGCATTACTTGCAGAGCTTATTATGTCTGTAAGAAAGAGAAAGACTATTATTTCTTCTTTGCAATATCCTCTTTCTAAATTTCTCATGTATCAGAGTAATACGCACAAGTGTAAGGGCCGTATTCTCAAAAAATATCGTATATGAAAGCATTCAAAAATAGTATGATGTATATGTATACATTACGTATATTATAGATTTTCAATATTTTCTAACGCGATATTTTTCGAGAATAAATCCTCTAAATATTTACGATTTTTGAACCACACTTTACTACACTCGAAAAAGGGGAAAAAATAAAAGTTTTACGCGCTATGCGAGATTTTCTCCGACCGTAATGTAAAGATGTCGACGGAAATTTATACATATGTAATATAATTCGCGCAGCCGCGTGCTGTTCCACACAATAAAAAGCCTATAATATCTACGAGCGGTGTTCTGTCTTTCATTTTCCTTCTCTCTAAATTTCCCTTTGAAAATCTTCCATTAAAAACTCTTAATAAGTTCCCCTAAGTTTCTGATCAAAGAATATATATATGGACTAAAGAGAGTTCAGATTTTTTTTTATTATATCACAAAGCGTGCAAAAATTAATATACCTAAAACAAAAACAATATATACAAAACATGTACAAAAGGATAACAAAATAATGTAAAAATCCTACCAAAACGGTGACTGAATAAAAAAAAAAACATTCATTTATCCCACGAAAGTACATGCGTTCTTAATGCATGCGATTGTCACTGCGAGTCTTTTATAGGTAGTTACATTTCGTCTTCGGCACCGACATCTACGGAATCCGTGCCGACTTCTTGATAATCCTTCTCTAACGCGGCCAGATCCTCTCTGGCTTCGTTAAATTCACTCTCGTCCATGTTTTCGCCGGTGTACCTGACGTATTACAATTCGCGAATAGGAACAATCCATGCGAGTCTCTAATTTCGTGAAATCAAAATTAATTTACCAATGAACGAAGGCTCGTTTGCTGAACATAAGGTCGAATTTTCGATTCAATCGGGCCCACGCCTCTACAATCGCCGTGGTGTTCGCCAACATAGCCATAGCTCTTTGCACCTTCGCCAGATCACCTCCCGGTACTACAGTTGGTGGTTGATAATTGATGCCTACCTATTATGTTCAAATCAAATCAATAAAATGTCGGAATTGATGTCAAAAGCTCAGTGTAAAATATTCTGAAGTAAAAAACTGCAGATATAGCCAAACTAGTAAATCGGAATATACATTACACACGGAAATGTTTTTTACGTTGATTATAACACACGTGGTAAAATTTTTAAAACACACAATTCACAAATTACTGCAAAATCCTTGCTAATGCCACGAAGAAAATTGCTAGAAAAGAAACCTTAAAACCCGTCGGACACCAGTCGACGAACTGTATCGTTCTCTTGGTTTTGATAGTCGCGATGGACGCGTTGACATCCTTTGGCACTACGTCGCCTCTGTATAGTAAACAGCAGGCCATATATTTGCCCTTTCGCGGATCGCACTTAACCATCTGCATGGCTGGCTCGAAGCAGGCTGAGGTGAGCTCCATCACGGTGAGCTGTTCATGATAAGCCTTCTCGATGGATACGATGGGCGCGTAAGTTACCAGAGGAAAATGTATCCTAGGATAGGGCACGAGATTCGTCTGGAATTCGGCGAGATCGATATTGAGGGCACCGTCGAATCTCAGAGAGGCCGTGATCGAGGAGACAATCTGACCGATCAGTCGGTTCAGATTTGTGTAAGTTGGTCGCTCGATGTCTAGATTACGCCTGCAAATATCATAGATTGCCTCATTGTCTACAAGGAATGCGCAATCGGAATTCTCCAGTGTAGTGTGAGTCGTCAGGATTGCATTGTAGGGTTCAACGACTGCTGTGGAAATTTGCGGCGACGGATATATGGCGAATTCTAACTTCGCCTTTTTGCCGTAGTCCATGGATAGTCGGTCCATCAGCAGACTAGTAAAGCCGGATCCAGTGCCACCGCCAAACGCGTGGAAGATCAGGAAACCCTGGAGACCATTACACATATCGGCTATCTTGCGAATCCTGTCTAACACAAGGTCGATGATCTCTTTGCCTAGGGTGTAATGGCCACGCGCGTAATTGTTTGCGGCGTCTTCCTTGCCAGAGATCAATTGCTCGGGATGGAATAACTGATGGTATGTTCCCGTGCGTACCTCATCTAAAACGACAACGATAAGCAATTATATTGATATGTTGATGTTGTCTCATTATTAATTACTGTCGTGTAAAACGAGCTTACCTATTACTGTTGGTTCAAGATCGAGGAAAACTGCCCTAGGTACGTATTTTCCACCGCCCGTTTCGCTGAAGAAGGTCTGGAAGCCCTCATCGCTCGTGCAGGTTTGCGGTGGCAACATACCGTCAGGTTGTATGCCGTGCTCCAAGCAATAGAGTTCCCAGCAAGCATTGCCCATCTGCACGCCGCCTTGGCCGATGTGGATCGAAAGCACTTCACGCTATTGATTTCGATTAATCAATGTATCTTATCGCAAATCTACATCCTTTACCATTTTAAAATATGCAAATCCCTCATTATTTAATAAACTCATGTTTTTTAATTTTGAATGTATAGTTCCTAACATTTGTAATTTTTGTCGAATGGTGGTAACACATATCGATCTTAAATCATTTAATATCATGATGAAAACCGTGATAATTTTTGAATTACTAAATCTACAAATTAAGCTATATTTTTCGATATTTACCATTTTTGAAGACTCGCTATTTGCAATAAATGGGATAAACGAGCGTTATTGGCACCGGAAATGTTTGATATGGATTAATGACGATATGATTTGTTTTGCGATTTTCTTTCTCGTTGTCTAGGGAAACGGTAAAATACTGTAAAAACCTAGTAAGCCTTAATTTTCAGATAGAATTTTTAAAATATCGACGTCGCCATCATAAAAAGAATTTAATTAATTATTAAAATATTAATAAAATATTAAAAAGTTTTCAATCCTTTAGATATATAAAATTTATTTTTATCGTTGGAGGACCGAGAATAAAAAATACAAAGAGTTAAATGTGTAATTTTTTTATACATTTTTTTTTGAATTAAGAAATAATATGTATATATATTATATTAATATAGATAACTAAAAATGTATAACAATATTAATGTGCATTACGCCTCTTGTCTCATTATCCTATTTCTAAAAGGCACCATTTAATTCTTGAATTCGTTAATTAGCATAAATAAACGATTATTGGCAGTATATGGCTTGTAAAAATAATCTCCGTACAAAAAGATTAGGCAGAAGATAGTATTATTTGGTCAGAATCATACGAAAAGCGCAAGTCAACGAGCACGTGAGATCTTCTTGCTTTTATCATTCTCAATATCAGGTGGCGGACCTTTGGCACTTTGATGTCGATTGTAAACGCTGAAAAGAGTGACAAATACTTGTTTAAGACTTCTCTCGATCAATTGCAGAATGTTAATCCAAACTCTAATTAAAGCGTTAAAAGTGCGAGAATTATGAGGAAATTCGTATAAAATAATAATTTAAAAATTCTTCGAAATATTTGATGACTATGTTCAGCAAAAGTCAACGCTTAATAAATGCTTTTCGGATTATACTTTAGATTTAAAGGAATAGTCCTATCTTAGAGAAAGACAACTTTCAACAGTTGTGAAAGAAACATTCTGCTGAATATAGCAAATGTATAATTACAGCAATTACTGCATTTAATAAAGCGATCTAATAAACACCTACTATCGATACGTTTCCGAGCGAATGTAGTCCATAACATGAGATATGCCCACTTGCAGCTGATCGCCGATTGGTGTAACCCACGGATTGAATTCCATTCGAAACACTGCTTTGTTACTTACTAAATCCAGGTTCCCTATAATATGAATTATGCAGTATATACGTTCTTAATTACTACTACATGCACATATTGCAGTATTCTATCTACCTATCTCGGGAGGCAAAACCGTTAAACGATTTCCCTGAATATGCAGCTCCCTGAGACGTGTCAGCTCTCCGATCTCTTTCGGTAATTCGATCAGATCATTCTCCCTTAATACGAGCTGAAATGTTTCAATCGAGAGAGTCTCGATGAGAGAAACGGAACATTTTTTTTATAAAGCTGTAAAACTACAAAAGCTCTAAAATCCTCTTACAATCTGAAGATTTTTCAACTGGCCGATTTCAGGCGGCAGATACTCGAAATCATTGTCGGCGAGATAGAGCGCTCTTAGGGTCTCTAAAGAAAAGACAGATTAATACGCGACTTTTGCGAAGAGGCGTATTAGACGATCTAACAACCGTGACTGACCCATCATGAAGAAATTTCCGGGAAGGTTCTTTTCACTGAGATTGTTATACGTTAAGTCCAACACCTCGAGAACCGGAAACGCGCCAAAGCCGCGAGGAAGCACATCTAACCGGTTCATTCTGCCGGAAGTTAAATACTCTGATAAATTATCGTGGAATAAGGACACGTCCTGTAAAATGTAGATACTGACCCTACATTCAGGATCCTCAACTTCGGCATTTGCGATAGAGATATAGGCAGCTCGGTGATGTGATTGTTGAAGAGATTCAATATCTCCAGGTTGACTAGATTGGCGAGACCCGGTGGCACCGCTGTACCGAAAACAACAATTTTTGCGATACAACGATTAAGTTATCGGACAATACAAATTGTGTTAAGCTTGAAGATACGCTCACCTTGAATTTTATTGTGACTTAGCGTCAGCCTCGTTACGTTAATCATATTCACTGAAACATGCAAAGGCTTTTTGTAAACTTATCTTCAACTTGTACGAGAATTTATTTTAGTGATAATTTTGATTCACGATTAATTATCACAGGTCCATTTTTTATATAGCTAAAATAATGTACATTTTTGGAACTTAAAGTGAAATAGGTATATGTTTATATGTATAATTACAAATCTAAAGTAAAAGTTATAAATACAAATATCAAATTAGATGAATATTCGACAAATATATGTAAAAATAATCATTCAATAATTATATTGAATTTTGTAACTTCATCCTCAGATTCGTAAGAAGCACATAAACATATTCTTTTATA
>NW_017305800.1:186671-188071 GCF_001594115.1 Trachymyrmex septentrionalis | reverse complement strand
TGTAACTTCATCCTCAGATTCGTAAGAAGCACATAAACATATTCTTTTGTATGTGTAATTCGAAAAAATCTGAAAAAAATTCTATTCAAATTTTAAGAGATATTTTAACATTTCGAAATTATATTTTGGAATAAATTATAATATAACTGCGATTTTAGGAGACAGTCGACACAAATATCGTTCTATTTTTGTTATTCATTGACTGTTAAAAAAGATAGAATATGACATATTAGGTCGATAATTTCCTAAAAGGAAAGCAAGCAGCCTATTTTCTTGAAATTTTTATGATTTCAAAGCGGAAAAAGAATCTTCTTTATGTTAACATTTCAGTGCAGTAAGTTTAAAAATTTGCGTTCGCGCAATCTAAATTGTATTATCTTTAATCGTCCGCATTATTCTAAATCAAACGCGAAGTGTCAAATTTAAAAGGCGGGTGAGTGAGCGCGCGCGCATACGCGGAGTCGCCCACGTGATCTGATCCGCGCAGATGGCCGTAGTGCGGATCGCGGAGCGAGAGGCCAGCGACAAGTTGCCTAATTTGGCGATCTCGCGATGACGCGCTCGCGAGGACGCTTGGATGAGACTCACGCAATCCCGGCATTTCCTCGAACGTTGCGATGCCTTTGTCCGCGAGGTCCAGCTCGGGATTCTGGATTTCCCGGGCTTCGTCCAGCACCTTCTTCGTCTTCGACATCTTTCCTGCAGGAATACACGATACTGGCGCGGTCTGATTCATTGCGCGCGCAATAGCCGTGCTAAGCACGACACACAGGAGTCAGGAGTGAGGAGCGTTGGAGTATCGGACGTCTGCGTCACCCGTTATTAGTAGTGGTGCGAGTTTATGCGTTTATATGCTATTCTGGAGTGCCCTGCGCCCCGTTCCCGTCGTTTTCAACTCGTTAGATAGCGGTTCTTGTGTTCTACCCACTATTTTATATTTTTCGAATTTTAATAAGAAAACAATTTATAAGTAACGCGAAACAACATAAAAGTTGAATTGTTAAAAAACTTTGGACTTTTACTCTTTTATTTTTCTTGATAACAAAATTTATTAATGATGATATTCTATTCTTATATACTTTTTAAAGCAGAATTTACTGCCCGTACATTATACTTTATCCAAAAGACACTTGAGAATATTTTTAGGACATTTAGTGGAATGGGAACGTTCATTGGATGTCTTTAGGATGTCCCTTGGAGATCTGTACTGTGAGAATTTTACTATGATATATAATTCATAGTTTTACTTTTAAAAAAATTGTTTGAAGTAACGGTTAAACTTTGAAGGAAAACGTTCTTTTAATTGAACCAGAAATATTAATAATTATTAGCATTATCACTTAAGTCTAAAATGTTTTATGAGTTGACAATTCCACGAATAAAAGCAAATGCATTTTTTA
>NW_017305800.1:184801-186571 GCF_001594115.1 Trachymyrmex septentrionalis | reverse complement strand
GGTTAAATTTATAAAGATTTGTAATTTTGTAAAGTCATTTCAAAAATATGAGAAAAATTGTTTTAATTAGTAGATATTCCATTTCAGCATTCCTTAAAAGTTACATATACGGCATTTTTATTTATTTATATATAGCGTAAATTAAAAATTTTACGTTTTTCAAAAATTCGTTTATAAAGTAATCATTATAAGTGATATCTAAAGTATCTAAAAAGTTAAAATGCTCTTAAATGTAAGATTAGGCAACAAAAAAAACACTATTAATTTAGATGTATTCGCTTGATGCTACAAAAGGCTTTGAAGCATCTTTTGATTAGTCAATTAATAAAATTCTTTCTTTCGATTGGTCAATCAAAAGCTTCGAAACATTTGTGGCGTCAAATGGATCGCACACTCTCCTTTATGTACTATACTTCACAGCTTGTTTCAAAAGATTAAAGATAGTCGTGTGATTGAGTAGACGATTGACAATTGTGCTAATTTGTAGTTATCTGTCAAACGTCAAATCATAATGGAAAAAATATTATATGCCATGCGTCAAATCAGACTGCATGCATCAAAAGGAAGCAATGGGCGAGTTCAAAACGGCAAAGCGGCTAAGCATGCTTACCGAGTGATTGTATATGATTGGTTAGATTTATAAGTAACAACCAATTATGTTCATTTGCTCAGGCTAACCGCTTTGTCAACTTGAACACGTCCAATCATTCGAGAATTGAGCATCGTGTGATCTTATCTTAAGTGATGTTCATTTTTATCCATTCTTCGGGTGCTGTCAAAGTCTACAAAAGTCTCATTACAATTCTTTGAAGCATTTGATTGATCTCAATCAGAAGGAAGAATTTTACGAATTGACCAAACAAAAAATGCTTTTTTAGCAGTTTTATTTTATCGCGGAATTGTGGCAAACCTGAGTAACATTGAACGTGGCGTCGGCAGAAAAAACGGGGAATTCCGCGAAAGAGGGCTTGGTTTTGTTTCGATTACCGGTCATTTGTGTCTTCAAGATAGTATCGCTTTTTGTTTATATTTCAAACTCCAAATACGCGCAATCACGATGGAGGAAATTCGAGTTATGGTATGATATTATATACGTTAATATTTTTATGCTAGCGCGATTTTTTTTGTGAGATTTCTATTGTCACAGTCATGTTATGTCTTTATACGTTATCAGTCGAATTTAGCTGATAATGTGATTGCGATTACATTGTTTAACGGAAATAAATATATTAAAAGTGATTAAAATGTATTTAAATGGAAATACGCGAGTAAAATGCTTAAAAGAATGACATTTAGAAGAATGTTGAATAATACAGATCATACAAATGATTAATGCAAATAGCATATATTAGATCTGTATTGCTATGCCGAAACATCGACTACGTGTATTCTGTAATTGTATAATTATTGTACTGAACGACTAATTCTAATTGCTTTAGTGGTGTGATGTACTGGAGGAATTGCTTCAATGTCCCGTATGCTTAGAAGCAACACAGGGTGTAAAAGTTCAATGTATAAATGGACATCATATATGTAATGTATGCAGAGTACAGCTGCATGTGTGTCCAATATGTAAATCTACCTTTTTAGGAACAAGAAATTTGGCAGTGGAACAAATTTCAGCCAAATTGCAGGATATAAAGGTATAGTTTTTACTTCTGGTTATTTTATTTCTAATTAACGTAGCAATAACAAGGGACAAAAATAATGCAAGGTTAATGCAAGACAATCTTAATTCAGACATTCGTCTATTCAAATACTTTATCATTT
>NW_017305800.1:173342-184701 GCF_001594115.1 Trachymyrmex septentrionalis | reverse complement strand
ATATATATTATATATGTATATACACATTGTGTGACTAGGATAATATAATTCTAAATAAAAGTATTGTTTCTTAGTTATCCCTGTTGCATCCATATCATGCTCTCAATAGAAGAGTCCTACATGATAAGATTTGTGCAGCTACTCAAACTGATAATATTTGTATGCCTTCCACTGCTTCTCAAACTGAATCTGTGAATCAAGCTATACCAATTATTATAAGAAACGAACAACAAAAATCAATATTAAGTTTGGCGCCTAGAGTAGGAAAAGGATCATATCCATGTCGTATTGGATCTTGTATAACGGAACTACCACATGGAAGAATGATTGGCCATTTGAGATATCACCATAAAGATGTATTTTTTGAGGTATAACACGTAATCAAATTTATGAATATGATTGAAATTAATTTTTTTAACATTATAATTAAGCAAAATTGCAATTTTGTTATGATTAATTGAAATTACAGTTCAACGCAAAAGATAATGTATTACGAAGAAAATGGGATCTGGAGTATATCTTAGATCGAGATTACGATTTTGCATTCCATATCAAAGAAATGGGCTTATTTTTTTTAAACATCTCCATAAATCGTATGGGTGGTCTAATGGCTTCCTTACAAATTGTCAATTGCATCGCTGTATGTAAACAATTCACATATATATTTGAAGTAATTGGGGAACTTAATGCTTCTTACAATGGCCAGGTAAGATTATATCCATTGTTATTTGTATAAGGCGTTGATTTTTTTAAATATATTTAATATTTTAAAAGATCATAATTATACTTTTTATAAATAATTATAAGACCTCTTTAACAGAATTTTTGAAGTAGCATTTTACGAACATTGAAGATAATAATAACATGACATGTTAATACAACTCATATTTTCAAACAGGTGAAATCTTGCAGAGCATCAAGGCAATGTCTTTTTTCAAATGACTGTTTGCGCATACGCGAGGATAACATGCGTCACTTAATTGATCATAAAAATTCTTTTCACTGCAATCTAACGATAAAACGTAGAGTTGATTACAGAACAATCGCCGCGCAAAATAATCCAACGAATGCTCGTGATGACATAATGAGTAATTAAAAAAAACTATATAATTCATTATTGTATAAAGAAAAAGATTAGATAGTAAAACGATTATTTCGTCGATTGATTTTTTTGTAATATGTAATCTTTTTATATAAATAACTGGAATTTATCTTTTAATTCAACATGAAACAATTTTAATTATTCATTATGTTACCGATTTCTGTATTTGTATAACTGTCGATGTAAGTAATTCAAGCAATTTAAATGTTCATCGAGAAAATAGTATACTTTTAGATTATTTTAGATTTGTATCTCTCAGTACTGCCTAATTGATAAACTAAAAAGATTAAAAAAAGACTGGCTTTATTGCGGATTGCAGATATAGATGCAATCACAGATATAAGATAGTACAATTTTTCCACCAAACGTTTTTAATTTAATACTTTGTTATAGCCGCAGTTAGGCAGTTCTGTTTGTAAAAAAAAAATAGGAAGGGAAAAAAGTATTTCTTGTGTATTTTTGCCTGAAATGCTTCCTATATATTCTTTCAGTAAATTAATATCAGAAGTTTTGATGTAGAATGAGAATTTCAAGAACTTTATCGCGACGAAACGAAGGAAAACTTCGTGATGTATGCATTGTGTAGTCACGACGTATGTGATACAACTTACATATAATATTACGGACAGAAATGTTATTAATGTATGATACTTCTATATACGAAATAAAGTTATTACTTTAAAAATGAATTCAATCATAATTGTTGTCCATCCGTCTGATTTTCAAAGTATACAATCTTTGCATTCGGGATGTTGTAAAGTTGAAACATAACGCGCGCCGCTCGATCAGTTTCGATAAATCAGACGTGTTTATTGTGAGTCTTCTAAATACGCCAAAGATACAAAGTCATGCGCGCGTCACTCGTAATTAGTGTCTACATTTTCCTTTATTTCCTGTATACTAATTAACGTTTTGCTAAGAGCTACCACAACTTTCGCACTTCTAATACCTTTTCTTGTTGTTTTTCTATTTATTTTCATACGAATTAAATTGCAGTTGTGAATTGCCATTCGACAAACATTTGTCTTTCGCTTTGCTTTGCTTAATTTGCAAAAAATCCACTCCGAAAATGTATATACCGAGTATCTCGTAGATCTCGTATGTGCAATTGAAAAATAACGAAGATTATATTACCCCTGTGCATATCATAATGCTTCGAGGAAGACGCTGCACCACGGTCATCCTCAGTTATCCGCTCTTTCCTTACATATCTTTTGAGAATTTTGCATATCTCTTGTCAAATGATTAGGTAATTATTCGCCGCCGCGCACGCTTGTGGTTACTTAAATCGGCATACGCTAAACGCGAAATTACACTCTGCTTGGCCTCCTCAGCGGATCCTCCGCGCGTCCCTTCAAGTGGTACCTCCCTCGCGTAGCGACTTTTGTTGCTCCAAAAGCCGCTCTAACGGGGAAGGACCCGGGCCGGACCACAGAGACTGCTGATGGAGCCGTGTTTTCATTGGATCTTGATTGGTTGAGCCCGAATTAATCGATGTATTAACGGTACTCCATGTGTTGCCACTGAACAAGGAGTAAGTATTGCCGGTGCTCATTGCTTGGGACGGCTTCTGTTCGAGCTAGAACATTATTATTTTTAGTTATTCAAAATACAGAATATTTATAAGATAAATTTTAATACAAAATAAGAAAATCTAACTTTAATATTAAATAAATCTTATAATTTTCATACATTGAATTAAAATTATTAAATAATTATTACATCATGATTTCAAAAGATTTTATTATATCATGCATTATTTTTATATGTGATATAAAAATTAATTTAAAAAATTTTTAAATTATATTAAAGTTTGAAAGTCTTCTGACATTTATTATAGAAATATTTCTCGCTTATTTGTCTCTATACTGCACAAAATGTTGTCGTAGACACTTGTATTTTAAATAACGAACTTACCTCAAACAATCTGGAATCTTCAAAGTTACTTCCTCCTGCCATAAGATGTCTGCCATGTTGTCCGTTTTGTTGTTGCGGTTGATAATTTTTGCCTGGTGTCAACGGAATTCTACTCGCCGTATTTGCCAGAGTGGACGAATCGCTCCAGTTCGAGAACGTGTTATCATTAGTGATCGAATCCTTCATGTGCATCTGGGTCGTTGCATTGTTAGCCGAACCCCACCAGGCAATCGGTGGTTGAGGTGGTCGACTGTCCTTCCACAAGTTAAAGTGCTCAGTCGGCTCGTAATTGGAGAACATGTAACTGTTCGCCACAGATTGCTGTTGCTGTGGCTGATTCTTAGTTACATTGACCTGATTCGGGAATGGAAAATCTATTAGGTCTGAATTCTTCTTGTAAAAAGATGGTGATGGTTGACTTTGTGACAACGTTTGTCCAAAGGATTGATTCTGATTGAAATGAGTGAAGTTCAACTGAAAATTTGACGTGTTGGTTGTCGGGCTCTGCGAATTCGCCAACGTCGTCAAAGTTTGCTGCTGAGGATCTTTTTCATATACTGACAATGCCGACATTATTGCCGACATATTTGCCATATTCGAACCGTTGATATTTAATTGACTGTGCATGTCGTTTGGTCTGGGATTGCTCGGCATCATGGTCTGCTGTTTTTGTAGCCCCATCGAATTTGGTTGTTCCATGCTTATACTTGATTGCAGTCCCATATTATTGGTTTGCAAATTCATGCTTTGCGGTATCATATTTTGTTGAGCAGATGATCCCAGCTGTACGTTTTGCTGCAATAACTGCGCTGGACTATGAGATACAGTCTGTGATACCCTCTGATGCAATGGTCTGCTTTGACTAATTGTATGATGTATTCCATTGATGCCCTGTGACATCGTTGGAACCGGCTGGCCGTTATTATTGAGTTGCCCTTGCATTTGATAACGCGGCGTGTTTGCCAGTGGCGATCGATTTGCCATAAAGTTCTTAGCGAATTGCGGATTCTGCACGTTGAACGATTGATTCGAGAAGCAAACCGATCCCAATGTCGACGGTTGTTGACCGCACTGCGACGTCATGCTAGTGTGCATTTGCGGAAGAATTTGTTGAGCAACTTGCTGAGTTTGTTGCTCTTTGACTGTCAATTGATTTATTTGATTGGCCATGGGAATGCTAGGTGGCAATTTTGTGGATCTTTGCTGATTCTGAATCAACAAAGATTGATTCGGACTGGTAGACGGAGCGAGTGGCATCGCCGATAGCCGATTCTGAACATTAACAAGGATGTTATTTGTATTGGCAGGTTCATTAACTTTGGATATTTCTGGAATTGGTGTTGATTTGTTTGCAACAGAAGTAATCGATGGAACGGTCACTACTTTTGACTTTTTATCACTTTCTTCTTCAACAATTACAGGTGATACATTCTTGAATGTCACCTGTTTCTGCTCATTCTCTGCACGACGCATAATTGCCTGCATTGCTATATTCTGTCGTGGTTTTCTTGCACATGGAAGAGAATTTATCTCGCTGTTGCTCGTTGTCTCTGCGGTATTCACTGAGGAATCTCGGTTTCTTTCTAAGGAGCCTTGCGGTTTAAGAATACCTTGGAAAATTTTCTTATCTGCAAGAATCTCAAGATCGGTTTCTACAGAACTCTTGCTACTAGCTGCTTCGGACAGTACTGGGCTCATCGAAGTATTGAGCTGTTTGTCCTTGTTTAAACTAAGTTCCTCAAGTTCCTTCATCAATTCGTTGCTGGGCCCAGCGCCGTTACTCATAGACGTGAATTTGTGATCACCGGTTTTCTCCTCCGTCATAATTGAGATTGGTGTTGATCCATTGATTTGATACTGAGCGAAGCAATGACCCAGATGCAAAATGCGTACCGCCCGTAATTTGTTTAATGTCGCGATATCACCTTCCAACGCTGTATTCGTGAATCTGAGATTCTCGAAACTCTTCTCTAATGGTAGAAAACCTTGAAGGTCACGATCTTCTGGCAGTGGTACTGCAACATCTGTTCCATGTAACTTTGTAGTATTATCATATATTATTATATTTTAATGTATATCCTATATATCCATAAACATATGCACCACATTCTTTAGAGTGCAAATTATGTGTATATGTGAATACAACAAATTATTATATATAATATAATAATTCATTTTGAAATATTCGTATATTGTGAAATATAATATATTTCACAATAGACTTTCTTACTTCTTAAATTCACTTATTAGATATGTATATAAATTACCTATATAATAAATAAAATTCAGTCACTTACATTCATCATATTTAAAATCCACTACGCAATTCTGCAAGGCATTCAAAAGCACACAAAGACTGGGCCATATCTGTAATCTTGATGTAAAAGCAACTTCTTCCAAAACCGTTGGTTTTATGTTGATCCAATCAAGGCACAGTTTTACTGTAAAAAAAAAGAGAATGTTATCTGTTACATAATCCGTTTTACTAATCTCATTAAAAAATTGCAATACATGCAGTACTTACTAGAAGGCAAGGCAAAATACTCGATGATAGAGTTCTTCATCGTGTAAACGGGTAACAGCAAGGCAGACAGAGTACCTGCAATTAGGTCCAGTATACAGTCGCGAGCGAGCTTTTTATTATTCACCATTTGCTCGTTCTTGAGTAATTCCACATTATCGGTGCCAATCCCGGCTGTATGTTGCAAAGCATATAGATTAATCACCAACATCTGTACGAGCATCCATGAACTGAAGCTCTCAGTGGCTACCAACGCAGTCAGCGTTTCCGTCAATTGCTTGCTATACGAGCATGCTAGCTTCAAATCGCCAAGAATATGGATGATTCCATGTAGCTTCAGAAAAACAGTGATATACTCCTGAGAATTCAATTTAGTCTTGCCGTCGATATTGAACGATTTGTCATTCAAAGCAGAGGATAGAGTCGTAGCAAGATTTGCTGTAGCGACAGGGAAAGGATGTTTCACAGCTACTGAACGTGCATAGTGAAACACCGTGCCCAATTTATTGCCACGAGAAGCTTCTAGAAGCGCTAATTGATTATATGGCTGTCCGCTTGATGGCGACAGTGAGACAGCATGTCTGTAAAACATCTCGGCTTGTTTGCTCTCATTTCTGTACCGTGCGATATCACCCAGATGTACAAGGCAATATTGGCAAGCATAAAAGCAAGAAGATTTGTGAGGTGGAGATAATTTCTCAACCGCCTTCCATGGAGATGTACATCCATACACGTAACCTTTCCTGCAAAGAAATGATTGTGTCCTTTTGATTATATATATAAAATTATATATATAATCTCGACAATCTAAATTTATTAAAAATAACATCCAAACTATTTGTTCAAAAGGATCACTAACTGTCATCTCTTATATAGGATATTAGAAATAATTTTAATAAAAACATAATCTGCATATCTCAAAATAACAGCAAATAAATAAATCATAATATTGTATAGTTTCTTAGAATATGTAATAATTTCCAAATAATAGCAATAATAATAAATTTAAAGCTTAATCTACAACATGCTTTGCTTCCTGTTTCTTCATTTTTATCTTTTACTTTTTTTCCCTTTTTGTGATTGTTTTTTTACAAATTGTGTTTCTTTTCCAAAATTCATCTACTTTTATCTCAGGCAATAAAAAAAGAAGAAACAAGAGGCAAAAAAGTAAGAAATAAAAGCAGTAGTAAGCAAGAAACATGAAGCAGAGCACATTATAGTTTAGGATGTGATACAGGTTCTATGTAATCGACTTGTAATTGGAGGATTCTAAATTCAATCTTGATCCTTATTTCATGTTACAACTTAATTTTATACAAAGTAAGATTCCAAGCAAAAAATATGATAAAAATGACAACCCGGAATTCCAATACATAAAAGCTTAAAATAACACGTTTAGTACTCCAAAATAAAATAAGGAAAAATTGTGTAAAAGATATGTACCTTCTAAACGGTAGATCTAAATCAAACACAGTACAAATTTCCTGTAGCAAGGTCAAGTAGAAACCACTGGCTGCTTCTAGGCACCAACTGAGCAGTGCCTGGGACTCGCCTCGCTTGGGATTCTTCCTGTCCTTGGCCTGCGACTGCAGAGTCACTATATAATTCTTAAATCCAAGACTCCACAGTTCCTGCTCGACCTTCTTATCCAAGGCATACTCCAGATCCAGTATGAGAACCTGCTGATATATCTTTTGTAATTGTTGCTGGCATACCCAGGCATCGTTGTCGTTAAGCAGATCCTTGCAACGTTGAACCTTGTCCTTTAACGGTTCTGCTTTCCTATCAAATGTATTTTGCACATTAATGGAACGCAGTTTCAAGAGACAAATTTACGTATTCGTAATCGATGATGCGTTTACGATTGATGATATTTGTGATTGAGCGAATCTTACTTCAGAGCCTGAACGGCTGCCTTTAGGCCCATATTCCGTCTTCCCTGCGGTCAAATGCGACGTTCTTCACCTGCACAATTTGTCACGCCGCTAATGTCATCCTAATCGAGAGAAAGGAGGGAATCTCAGGTTCGCGAGAGCTTTAATTTTGCAAGAAATTTCGAGATCAATCCCTATCTTAACCTCTCATGGGAGATTGTTTCGACCTTCAATCGCGGCCGCTATCGGCAAATTACGTTTTGGACGAGGTACAAAAAATATTCGTGAGCAAACGTACGTTTCGTCATCATCGATTTGGAAGGGAAAAAAAATCGACTGTGTACAATACGGTTGCAGGAAATCGCGACGCAATTGCTCGCGCTCGACAGAAAGTTGACTAAGTGGCTGCCATTTTTTTTTCACAGCACACCAAAAGCACAAATAAGCGCAGCCCGTTACGAAGTGCGCGACGTAACTCTAACCTAACCTAACGATCTAAATCGGTCTTTATCGAACACGTTTTCCTTCCTGAGAGTAAAAAAATAAAAAAAATAAAATAAAAAATTAAAAAAAAACCATGATAAAATCTCGATTTATGCGAAAGTCGCTGTTGTTCGACACAACGGAAATGAAATTACAGATGAAAACGTATAGGTTAGGACAATCAAGGGATGATCAGATGATGCGAGTGTATGTGCATGACTTTTTTCTTTACGTTGTGTAAGCGCAAGTGTAACTAGCGAAGACGAACTGGAAATAATTTGGCGGCAGAGTTGAAAAAATATTGACGGAATGACGGCGAACATTTTGTCGATCAATTTTTGTTTTTGATTATAGGAACATTAGACGAAAGCTCGTGTCACGTTCAAGAGTTTTTTTTTTCGGAACAATTTTTCGAATTGCTTTTATGTACTATTTGTCATGCAAGAAAATGGACAGATAACGAATTTTCGAAATGTTTTTCATTAACACGTCTCTACATACTGGTATTTTCTTGAATGTATATATATTCACTTCACGATAAAATGCACTGCACGTTTTGAATGCCGCTGAGGTTAGCTTAGGTACATGTCGATGAAAATGTCGAATGTTATCGTGAGGTTACGCTTCAGCGGATATTTAAAATCCCTTCGGTATCTGTGGCAACGGCAAGTAAGTACATTTATTCTTCTGCAATTCTGTGTACAAAGTGTCTTGAAACTGCACATGAAGTCTTATACTTAACCTTTTCTCAGACAGAGATGTTTGATTTTTAATTTATTTGTACATCGATGATGTGATATTAGGAATTAACATTTAAAAAGGGGTTTTATATAATAATTAAACCTCTAAATTGATTTGTTAATTCTTGTTCTGCAATTTGAGTCTTTTTTGTCACAAGCGAAATTTTACTCTCGAATTTTTTCATTTTTTAATTTGTAAAAAATAAAGATTTTAACATTTCAATTGAAAAATTGTTTGATTGTGTAGTAGAGATATTGAAGAGCAACCCTAAATTTTTTCACATTTTGTAAAAGCCTAGAATAGATTTTTAAAAAAACTTGTCTGGAGAAGAAAGATCCAGATTGTAGATGGAGGGAGTAAAAATATAATTATAGGAAGATTAATTATAGTTATATAGTTATAATTATATATTAATTATAATTTAGTATAAAGTTTGGTAATTATTTTATTAACAGCTTTGTCATTGTCAGTTATTTCTGTTTTTTACTTATTCCAGTACAGTACAGTAATTGATTCAACCAAGATCAAGCAACAGAATTTAGAAACTAGACAAAAAGAAATCATGGCACGTGGCCTTCCAAAACGGAAACACATAAAAGAAGTGAAACAAATTTTGCTTATTGCCTCTGGTAAAGGTGGCGTTGGGAAATCGACAACAGCTGTGAATTTAGCAACTGCTCTAAAAATTATTGAACCAAGGAAGTCCATTGGGTTGCTGGATGCTGATGTTTTTGGACCTTCTGTACCTCTGATGATGAATATACATGAATCACCTGCTCTAAATCAAGAGAATTTCATGGAACCTCTTGTAAATTATGGTGTAAAATGGTGATTAACTATCAGATGCTTCAGATAATCAAATAAATGGGGGTCATACTTTATAATCTTATATTTCATATATAGTATGTCTATGGGATTTTTAATTGATGAGAAATCACCAGTTATTTGGAGGGGACTCATGGTGATGAGCGCATTGGATAAGCTAATAAATCAGGTAGCATGGGGACCACTTGATTACCTTGTTATTGATACTCCTCCTGGGACAGGAGACACACATCTTTCTTTGATTCAGACTCTCTTTATCACTGGTGCGTTACTGATAACGACACCGCAAAAAGTTGCGCTAGAGGTGACCAGAAGAGGTGCGAATATGTTCAAGAAGTTGAACATTCCTGTCGCTGGTATCGTGGAAAATATGAGCAGCGTTACTTGTCCAAGATGTATGACGGAAGTACCTCTCTTTGGTAACGCCACGCTCTCGCTAGCTAAAGAACTAGGTAATAAACTTATCAGTAATTACATTATTTATAATTAATAATAAGCTATATATGTACTATGAATATATAAGTTGTAACTGTACAAATATTTATATGAGAGATATATTAATGTCTTTTTTTTGGGGGCTTGTCGTAGGTGTAGGTATTTTACAGAAGATACCAATGCATGAGAACATCGCGGAAAGTTCAGATAGCGGTAAACCGATTGTCTTGACAGCACCAAAGAGCAGACAAGCAGAAGCTTATAGAGAATTAGCAGAAAATGTTATTATATTTTTAAATAAGCAGGAAATGAATGAAGAATGATAAAATAGAATGACTAAAAAAATATCTTTCTTATCCTTCTACATATATTAATAAGGGAATACTACTATCGGTATTTCCTAAAGTATTATATATTGACTTGTGATTGCGTTATGGTTTTTAATATGTACATATATCTTTAAAAAAGTAATTAATATTTATAATAAATGCTTTATACAATATATAATATAATAGGCTACAATCTTTTCATAATAATTACATTCAAATGAATTTATATGCGATTATTAATTTTTTCTTTTAGCTTTAAATTTGTTTTTTGTAGCCGAACATTTTTATATTCTAAAGTCTTGTGACCGTGACATTAGAAATTGGTCCGAGATCTCGGATGGAGAAAGAATTGATCACAATTGCATTGGTCAAGTGATCGAATTGTTAAAAAAAATATGATTTATTTGTCCGAGACCTCAGGCTGGTTTCTAACATCGTTCTAGCATCTAGGACATAAAATATTGGCCAACCACATCTCGTTGCATTGTGAACGGGACATGCGCTATTGCACTCTCTGCATTCTAAATCGGACTTTAGCGTCCCGTTGGTGTCGGCGGTGTCGGCACTGGTCGGCACTCTCGTGTTTTCTCAATTTTGGCGGGCCGGTCGCTCTGCTCCTGCTCGGCTTTCGCTCCTCAATTTTCTCTCGACTTAATAAACTTACGGCGGATAAATGATGGCAGACAAGGACGGAGGTAAGAGTACACGTATTTTCGATATTGTTTTCGGCGCGCTTCACTTTCTTACGAAAACAAATAATTCGGTCGGCAATCTCGGAAGGACGCTGCGACATACCGCTGCCTTCTTCCGATCAGGAGCAATGGCATGGTCTTTTCTTTCCTCTCTTTTTCGTCGCGTGTTGGAAGTATAAAGAAAAAATACGAATGACAAACAAGCTTGATTGTGTTCTTGATACCGGAAGTCGCGAAAGTCCCGCGTCTCTGGAACCGGTCGACAGTCCATCGAACACTGTGCGCGATACGTGCGATTATACTTACTATATATATTATATATATATATATATATACGTATATAAAATAACTAATGGCATCTTGAACAATAAATAAACTTAGAACTTTTTTGCGCACCAGATGGGTTTGAATGCAGTGTTTATTGAGCGATTACAAGCGTT
>NW_017305800.1:171091-173242 GCF_001594115.1 Trachymyrmex septentrionalis | reverse complement strand
ATATATACTCTTAATTAAAATACTGCATCTTTAATATTTGTATAAATAAATAAATATATCATTTTAATTTTAAAATAAATACGATTAGTAATAACATAAGATTTAACACATCGGAGGGTATACAACAGTAATAAATTATGGTACAATTGGCGAGAGAGTATGATTCTTGTTAAAAAATTTGCGGAATATATTTTCTTTGATTGGTTGCACAGTCCCTCATCAAACACGGTTTTAAACACGAGAGCAATGTCTTTGTCGAGACTTGAGTGTATTTCTTTAAAACATTTGCCTGCCCCGTGCAATTAGATATTGTTTATATGAGCAACCTTAAAGTTTGTTTATATGACATTACTTATTTATTGTAAGAAACGTTATTATTGCCTCTGATAGTTAGTTCTCACTGATCTTTAAAAATGGAAAGACGAAGCAGTCGTTTAGCTAAGTGTAAATTTCCAAGTAACCAAGATCAAAATTTGGAACAGCCTGATGTAAAAGATCTTACCAATAAACCATCTTTTATGATGGATAAATCAAATTATATACTTGAACCTACACCATCTGCTGTGATGGGTGAATCGCAACCGAGTAAAGGTATGTTGAGTATGATTCAAGAAGCTGAATTGGAGAAAAACATCAAAAAAAGTGACAAACCGAATAAGAAAAATACACCATCTAAGATAGTAAGGATTAATTCTATACAACCAAATGTACCAAATATTATCAAAAGAATTAAATACAATGGACTTGAATCTTCACAAGGTAATTATTATAAAACACCCTATATAATGGGAACAATATACAATATATAAATATAGGTTCTCTCTTATAATCTATTTAAAATCGTGTACTTTAAAAACTGTGCAACCAATCGATAAGATCAGTTATCTTTTATTTATGAAAATGAGAAACTCATTATTTTTACTAATATTGCATTTATAATTCATCTAATAATTTTTTTGTCTATTATGCCTCGCCAATTGTTTATATACATTAAATAATTTATGTTCAGTAATTATGTATTATATAATTTGTATTATTTTATATTTTATCAAAGTATTTTCTAAGATATAGAAATTTTATGTAAAAGGAGATTTAAGCGCCGCTGTTTGTTCAGAGGGCTTTGACGACGCTGTGGAGGAACGTATTATCAATGAGGAATATAAAATATGGAAGAAGAATACACCATTTTTATACGATCTTGTGATGACACATGCTTTGGAATGGCCTTCTTTAACGGCTCAATGGCTGCCTGATGTCACCAGACCTGAAGGAAAAGATTATTCAATCCACAGGTTAATTTTAGGCACTCATACTTCAGACGAACAAAATCATTTGCTCATTGCCAGCGTCCAGCTGCCGAATGAAGATGCCCAATTTGATGCTTCTCATTATGATAATGAAAAGGGTGAATTTGGTGGGTTTGGTTCTGTGAGTGGCAAAATCGAGATCGAGATTAAGATTAATCATGAGGGTGAAGTTAATAGAGCGCGATTTATGCCGCAAAATCCGTGTGTAATCGCAACAAAAACTCCCTCGAGCGACGTGCTTGTATTTGATTATACTAAACATCCCAGTAAACCAGATCCCAATGGAGAATGTCATCCGGATTTGAGGTACTTAATAATTTATTAAGCAAATAGATCATGAACACACGAAGTATACCATATTTATACTAATATTATGTTTATTGTATATTTAAATATTACAATTCCAGATTGCGAGGACATCAAAAGGAAGGCTATGGACTTTCATGGAACCCGAATCTCAATGGATATTTACTTAGCGCGTCTGACGACCACACGATTTGTTTGTGGGACATCAATGCCACACCGAAGGAAAATCGTGTTATCGATGCAAAAACTATCTTTACAGGGCACACAGCTGTAGTTGAAGACGTTGCTTGGCATCTGTTACATGAATCATTATTTGGTTCGGTCGCTGATGATCAAAAGCTCATGATCTGGGACACTAGGTAATTGCCATCTTTAACTGGCTACGTTTACACCGTGCGCAAGTATCCGCGATATATGACTTCGTTTATAATAGGATAAACAATATTACAATAGGATAAATAAGGACACGTATTGTATAGGTCGCGGACTAAAGGCACGATAACGTAACGATTAATACAATTGGTTAAATATTTTTTAG
>NW_017305800.1:162103-170991 GCF_001594115.1 Trachymyrmex septentrionalis | reverse complement strand
ATAATATTTAAATTAAAAATATTCAAAAATTTTTAACATATAATAAAAAAATTGGAAGAAAATTTATATTCTCTGTTAATTTGTAGAATCAGTTTATTGTCTTGGTACAATTGATATTAATGCCATTAAAATTATAATAAGATTTTATTATTTATTAGGACCGACATGAAATTAAATACTTAAGTATAATCATATTGAAATTGCGATATATATTATATCGTTAAATTTGTTATATTTGCAGATGCAACAATACTAGTAAACCAAGTCATACTGTTGATGCTCATACCGCTGAGGTAAATTGCTTGAGTTTCAATCCGTATTCGGAATTTATCTTGGCTACTGGCAGTGCTGATAAGACTGTGGCACTTTGGGATTTACGAAATCTTAAATTAAAATTACATTCATTTGAGTCACACAAGGACGAGATCTTCCAGGTCCAATGGTCACCACATAACGAAACTATATTAGCAAGCAGTGGTACAGATAGACGGTTACATGTTTGGGATCTCAGCAAGATTGGCGAGGAGCAGTCCAGCGAAGATGCTGAAGATGGACCACCAGAACTTCTGGTAATTATGCAAACTTACTTTACGAAGTTAATAAATAGCCAAAACAATTTTTTTTGTAAATTTTGTAGGTATATTATTTTTTTTAATTTACAATATTTTGTTTTTCGATATCTTTATAAATTTTTAAATTTTAAGATTCTATGTAATATTTTAAATTAACTTCTCTAATAATTTTTCTAAATATATTTACAGTTTATACATGGAGGTCATACTGCGAAAATAAGCGACTTTTCATGGAATCCGAATGAACCGTGGGTCATATGCTCAGTATCAGAAGATAACATAATGCAAGTGTGGCAAATGGCGGAGAATATTTACAACGACGAGGAACCCGAGACACCTGGAAGTGAGATTGAAACTGGTGGTTCATAACGTGAAATATAATTCATTAAATTGTTTTGAGCTATCGTCACTCCCCAACTGAGGATAAGCGCATCCTCGTTGCGCCATGTTATTGGACATCTTGATGTAACGAGCATGAAGACATTCCTTTTCATCAAGGAACAATAATTCTTGCTTTTTATAATTCGATCGTACAAAAGATGTAAATAACAAAAAAGAAAGATTCCATTCAGCGAATATATGGGAATAACATATACCATTTTATCGAATTTGACTAAACATATTTTTCCAAAATTTTGAAATAAATTACGAATAACTTGAAATATTTTTGAAAGAATAAGTATAGCGAGTATTATTGTTTTACGGTGATGAATTGGCTATGTTAACAAGAAATTAAATAAGCTAGCTAGCTAAATAGTTAGCAATAATAAAATAACTGCTAGTTACACTCTTTATGATCCATCCTCGTACGAAGGCACTATTTCTCTGTCACAGTGAATAAGAGAACTAAAATGACATTAGGGGATGCCAAGTACTTTTTCTACTTCGTTTTAAGCGTGAATAAAGAAATGATATAAACTCGAGTGATGTTTAGCTTAATTTACTCTTTTCCCAGTTTTATTTATTACCATTTTTGTGATTTTCCCTTTCTAATTCACGTAATTTAAAATTAATATATGTCTAACTATAAATCTAAAATAAGTAACAGATTCTAAAGGATTGTTACCATTTCTAGAATTACACAGAAAAAAAACTACCTACAATTTTCTTTTCATCTGTACCAGATAAATGTGAAGAAAACACGAATAATCTTAATATTATTATTGTACAAATCCTATAACATGCCCTTTATATATTATAATATATGATAGAATTAGCGACGGGTTTTCTTGGCACTTTGCAAATATAATAGGAACGTGCATTTTTTTTTCAAGATAAAATATACGTATATATATGACTATGTATATATTAGACTTTGTTCCCACATTATAAAGCTGTTTGTGAAAGCTCGTTGTATATCTGCGTGAGTAAGGATCCGTCGAAGCTGTTCAGCGATACACTGTCCTCGCTGTTGATACTCGTAATTCTGAAAAAAAAAAAAATAAAATTCTCGCGTATGTTATCCCGTCAATTAAATTCATATTTATTAATCAGCGCAATTAATTGATCGTTCATTACCAAAATCTGCGCGTTAAATGGACATCGCTTACAGAGCGTGTCTTATGCCAGCTGCGCATGCGAAAGAAATTATTTGCAACACCAGTAATTATATGTATTTTGAAATCGAATAAACAGTAATTTTCATACATTTAATAAATTATAATTATATTGAAGTCATAAAAACTCACCCTTTTCCAGCATCTTGTCGTTTAATACCGTCGAGCAAGCTCATTATGGAAGGTGTCAGGGTCGGACGAAATACCTGAAATAATCACGTTAATTTTATTAAGATTGAGTTAATTTTAATTTATCTAGATGACTCCTTGGGAACTCACAGTTACAGCCGCGCATCGCATCTCACGGAGATCGATATTCCTAAAAAGGTCGTGGATCAGCAATTCCTCTATACTAGTGAAACGAGTTTCCGATTCCGTGAATATCAGCTCGAGAAATCTCACGACCTAAAATCGAAATACATAGCATTTGGATTTTTATTTTATGAATGAACCACATTGAGTTATTGTGATCGATTTTTACCTGCGGATACATTTCGATGTCTGATAGCTGGACGGCAGATGGTCTAAAGGTACATAATTCGTAGCCGGCGCACATTTCGAATAGTATATGCCCTGATAATATAAAAATAAGTTTATCATAAAGTTACCTGTTATTGTAAAATTAAATTTGAAAATAAAATACATTTTATTAAAGAAATGCAACATTAAATTTAGTTTAAAAAAAAATTATTGAACACAATTTGGTATTTTATTGAAATATATCGTTGAAAGAGAGCTATGTAAAAATTATGTTAAAATATTCTGTTGTAAAATATGCAATTCAAATTTTTCTACAAACTATAAATATTTAATATAAAATCTATATATCTTATATATTCTGCTAGAAGATATAAAGAGCGATCATGAAAATTATATTAAAGAGTATCTCATCGAAGCTGACATTAATAATGAAAACTTGATTTAAAATCCGTTTGAAAAGCTTTGCATTGAAAAATATTGTTCTTTACCGAAACATATAATATCAATCGTGGAATGTGTTAATCGGGACGTCACGATGGGATGTATGCGACTGGTAAAGCCTAGAAGTGTATTCTCTAGACCAGCCAGTCTCGCAACGCCGTTTTGAATCACCACATTGCCCGAGTGAAGATGAGTCACTGTAGGAAATCCCCGTTCCTTCAGGAACACTAACGCTTCTAATATCTGTCGTCCCATCCGTTGCACTTGTGGTAGTTTGAGTCCCTTGCCTCGTGCAGCATACTTGTGAATCCAGTCCTCGTTCCAGCAATTTCGCTCGATCTGCCACAGGATATTATTTCACTAGGACATCACCCCGTTTTTTCATATATACATACAAAGCACCAAGAAAAATTCTAGCGATCGAAATAAACAGTCTTCAATTATCCTAAGATCTTACGTTATTTTAGTTAATTAATGAAGTTTAATTTACTAAAGATGTTTGACATTGATAATTAAAAAGATGAATACGGTGATATTTAATAAAACTTCACTAACAATAAGGCGAAAAAGTAAATAAAAATTAATTTGAATAAGATACGAAAATAAAGTTTACATAATATATGTATATTTTTGTTCATTCTCGTCTGAAGAGCTAAATATATTTCTATGCATAAAAAACTTACGCCGTATATTAGATCCTTGAGGCTACCCTGGTTGATAGGTTGCACCAGGACGATATATGTTTGGTCCTCATATTCAAGAAAATCGACATGAAAGACAGGACAGATGTAGGGATGTTGTAAGGCCAGGAATAGATTGTTCAAGATGTCTTTAGTAGAGGGACAGGCAGTCAGCGGACAGTTTCGATTTAATGGTACCAAAGTCAACAGTCTGTCCGTCTTCAGCGACGTGTCCCTCACCATGAACCAATACTTATCTACTCTCGATCCTGAAAGATTTTAACGATTTCATTAATTTTCTTTTTTATATAAATTATTTTCGAAGATATGGCCAATAAATAACTGATATGAGCAAAAAAATTTAGTCTCTGAACGTATATAAAATTAGATTAGAATTCTGTAACTCTTATTCCTAAATTCTTTAATTTTTTAACTTCATAGGTTTCCATAATTTATCTTCAATTTAGTATTTTCTCGATCATCTTCTCGGTACATAATATTATTGAGGAACGCGTTAAGGTTTCAGGGAAGTTTTCATGTTTTATTTACATTTTTTATTTAATATTTTGATGGCTTCGACGGAATCATGAAAGCGAAGAAGGCTCACCGATGTTGTTGAGCTGCTTAATGAGAACAAAACGTGGAGTTTTCCCGATGTAGTCACGGCAAATTGATAAAGCACGATCGCGGGATCTCTTCTCCATTTCCATGTACTCGACTCCATCCTCGCTGACAGATTTCGACCCGTGATTCAATGCCGTGTAACGACCGTTCCTGTTGGGAAGATGCAAAATCCTATTTGATCATTCCTTCTCATATTTAATCTCTCTCTCCTTCTTTTTGTTTAGTCTTTTCCTGGAGGAGATTTCGCTTCGACGTCGTTTAAATTGATAACGATTTAAATATCCTGACTATTTAGAACTTTCGAATTTGCATTCAGAACCAGTTATCAAATGATTGTTTTAAAAAACTTGTGTGGTTATTAAAAGGAATAACAATAAATAATGATAAATAATAATAAATAAATAAAAAATATAAACTTTTTGTACCGAACTTCTAAGAAACTGGCAGAATAAAGCAGATATGTAATACTATAATAATGTATTTTAAAACGTTTCTACGATTATTAAAGGGAATAATAATAAACAAAAGAAATATAGATTGCTAGATTGACTTTAAAAAATACAGCAGAATAAAACACGTGTATGGGTCATTTTTAATCGCTTAAGAGCTTAATATCGTTTCTCATATTTTATAAAAACGTTCTCTACCTGTCGTCGAAAGTTGCCGCGCAGCTTTGCATTCGCCTAGACAACTCCTCTGCATTATCGTGCCTCTTGCAGTAACAAAAGCGGATTAGATTCGCGAGCCACGGATTATGGTGCGGTCGCGTACCACTAACGCGCCACGTTGCTCTGTGGCTGCAAGGGGTTTCATCCAATAAAAAAAAAAAGAAAGAAGACGGACCACCACAGGAGTCGTATATATCGTCATACAAAGTCGGTCTTAACGCTCGGCTTGTGCTCTCATACAAAAGCACAATAATTGAATTAACGCAATCACGTCACGTGCTGAGTGCCTCGGGACTCTGTCGCCGCCGTTCCGAATTATCGGAGAACGAAATATTTCGGAGGCGATATTTCGAAAATGATAAAAGATCTTTTAGTCCCGGGACACTCTTCGCATTTTGCCTGGCATTATTACCTGCGTGTTGCAACACGAAAATTTCCGTCTACTCGAGGACCGTCGCTCTTCGAAAGCTTCCGATGAACGTTCTGTTGCGCACTTGTCATTATTGACCGGATGTTTTTTACGAAAATTGTCGTATTATTATCGTACAAAAAAACAATTATTATCGTACACTCCTGACTATAAATGTGCGAAAGCAAAAAATCGATGCTCGTGCCGATAAGAGCTGAGAGGCGTCTTCGACGGACTCTCGTTCATGGTTTACAAATAGAGATGCCCGAGTATGCGTGACGTGACACGAATAATTGAAGCGGCTAGTTTAATAGGATACACAATGATGTCAGCGAACAATATTAGATCTGATATCAAGCGGGGATGCCGTTAATGCAAACCAGGAAAATCATTGGTTATGTAAAGGGTAATATTGATAATTATTTACGTGCCTGCTGAGTTCTTGTTGCAGCAACAAGTAATAGCTAATTCAGAACAGAGAGAAGAGGTACATGCTATTGCTATATGTGTGAATAATACACATCCCGAGAGGATAAAGCGGCTCATCGAGGGATCATATTGTATATTTCATTTCCCGAAGGAGGATAATTGAGTCGGGATTTATATTTCACGTTTTGACACAATTTCCTTTCCTCACAAATGTGTTTATTCCTACCAAATATGATTGAAAGCTCAATACGAAAGGAAGTAACTTTAATCGACTCTTTTATAAAAATACATATTTCTGAAATATTTGAACTTTGAATTTATTAATCGTCTTTCGATTTGTAATTCTATTCTTTTAATTTTGTAACATTTTCTAATTTATAATTTTATTTTATAACTCTATCATATTGCCTCTATGATTCTATAATTATAGTTCCAAATTCTATATCTAAACATAGTTCCTATAATTATAGCTCCAATTCTACACATGTTTAAGTAGCTCGATCTATAATATTCCGCAGCTCTACAATTTCATAATTTTCTTTTCAGCTTTAACTTCATAATCCCCTGTAATTTCCTTTTCTGTGGTAATTTAATAATCTTGAAACTTTTTAGAGTCCCTACATAATCGTATAATTTTATAACTCCGTAAGTCTCCCTCAAATCCATAGTTCATAAATTATGGACTCCGTCTCCGTCGGTTAATTTTAACCGACTCCGAATCCAGTGTGAGATGACTAAAGATTACCAAGATACGCGCCTCTTTTCATCCCTAAAAAAAAAACTCACTTGACGTCTCCCTGATCCTTGTATCCCCGCGCTGCCGACACGCGGCTGAAGAGTAGCCGCGCCAGATTGTCCAGCTTGTTCGCCAGCTGATGGCCCTTGTCATCCTCGCTCTCGTTCTCATCCTCCGTACTCACGCTGCGACCTCGTCGCAACGAACCCCGTGCCGTGCTCATCGCCCTGGCGTTCAGCTCGGTGGCACTCTGCGTCCTGCGATTGACGGCACGGCGGCGGCGACGAGTGCTCGAATGACCAGTACGATGCTGACAGAATCTGTCATGACCGGTCACCTCCGATTCGCGATTCCGCTGCCCGTCACCGTCATCCTTCTTGTTTAGGCTCTGATAGAGATTGAACATCGTTGCACTGCGATTACCTTGGCAAGTACTGCTGTTTGATCCCGCGCACCTGAAATCAGTTTTATCAATCTGCCTTTTGAGTCTCATATCTGAAAAAATACTTTGGCGAATTGCTTTGCTTTCTTTCTGAATTGATCCGCAAGATCTCACTATTTTCATACGTTTTACGTAAAATTAATATGTAAATATTTAATGAGATTTTTACATATTTGTAACGTTTAATAATCATTGTGAAAATAATTAATGATTGAGTCTTCAAATTTCTTCAAGTGCAAATAATTTTCATTCAAACGAAATTTAGGAGTCTAATTCGTTAATGGATATGAGATTCGTACATGAGATTTTTAGAATGATAAACTGACTGTGATAGACATGAAAATTTATTTTTACCATTGTAGCGATAAAATTGAAAATATAATATTGTATATCACATGTTATTAGAAGTAAATATATATTTCTTGTATTGTTTTATCGGAATATTATTTCAATTATATTGTGAACAATTTTTCTGCGAAAATGTCAAATGTCAGATGTATAATATTGAGAATCGTTTAATTTTTACAAATATAAAATGTTTTTAAGGAATGTTATATAATTTAAAAAGTAATCTGTCGCATCAAATTATTTTTATATTCCAAATTCAGAGACATTTGACATATTTGAAATTCAAAAACACTTGAATTTTTCTCTCGTGCAATATTTATTCTATTATTTATAGGTATTCTTTCTTCAAATAATAGAGAGAAAAAAGATATTATGCATTCAGCTTTCGTTAAAGAATTTAGTCCTCTGCGTTAAAATATGAATGGAAATAAAAGGAAGAAAAGGTTTGAACAAGGTTTTAACAAGCTTTACAAACTATTGTATTTTTCCTCTGACCTTTCTCGATCTAATTTTGCAATCGAAGCAAATTATTGCGAGTCAACGTCGCAAAAGATACATGCGAATGCATTATTAAGAGCGGAATCGTCCTGCTATTAATACTGTTCAAGATCGATATGAAGCGAATAAACGCTTCCACTCGAAACACCGATCATTTGTCAGCGTGCACAGGAAGTTCTATCTCAAGATTCTCAAGTATCTCGCGCTTGCATATCTTGAAACCTATTGGATGTGAAGAAAAAAATCTCATAAAAGAAGATACCGCATTCTCGATAGTATTACATGATCGAATTAGCATTATTCTTATAGAAATCCTGCTCTTTGTGATATATTTCTTTTGCATCTTTTGTCCTATGTATTTATGAAGAAAATTGAAGGTATTGTGAACATAAACATTGTTTTTATAGCAGAATATCGTTAATATAACGGTTTACCATTAAACACTACTTTTTATTAAATTAGTAGCTATCAAGCTTTAGTAGTTCAAGAAGTATATTGATCGCTCAAGATAATTCACGAGTGAAGTAGTGCAAGTATTATTGCGCCGGGCGATCGTAATTATTATGTTCTCTCATCACTTTCTAAAATTTAATTTTTTATTACATCAATTAATATAAATAATAAATAATTTCAGCAAAATTAATAGTGCTGATATTAAAATCGATATAAAATTAACTTTATTAATATTATTCTTTCTTCGTTAATATTATTTTTTATTATTCGTTCGTTGATCATTAATTCAGTTAAATCGTAAGTATTGAAGCAAGTTTCTTCTTAATTCTTAACTCTGTGCGTTTTCTGTTGAAACGTATTAATCTAGATCGATGCAAATTAATCTGCTACTTACCGTTAATAAACGTAAATCGCTGCTGATATTGAATTTTCACGTAAAACTATTCGACAAAATATCACAGAGAATCTCGGTTGGTCCGCAGAATCGTTGGTCACTGAAATCTCTGCGCATACGGCGCTATCAGGAATGCTTAAAAATATAATATAAAAATA
>NW_017305800.1:152477-162003 GCF_001594115.1 Trachymyrmex septentrionalis | reverse complement strand
AAATATAAATATCTTTATGTAATTAATTAATTTTAAAAAAAGGAAAACGTATTCAGTTTTCTCCTATTTGACTATATTTAAATCAATTTAATTTTATAGAACATCTTAAAATAATAAAAATATGATAACATAAATAAATAGAAATAATTTGACAAAATGTTAAGGAAATAATATAAATAATTTGATAAAATGTTAAGAAAAATGTAAATGTCATTACAAATATATGTATATTTTATAATCTGTAATAATTGTTTGCAAGAAAATAAAGCGTATTTCTGTAGTATCAGGATGTTATGAGTATCCTTATTCGTGTTGCTCAGCAACGAAAGTGCGATATACATTGAGGAGTCAATAGTATATTCCACATTTTTAAGGAAAAAAAATAATATAAATACATAAACCTTTTTTTTTTTAAATACATAAATTTCTTTTTAAATATATAAATAAATTTTTGCGATTCAAAAGAAAAAACGCAGTGTTATCAAAGATTTAATTAAAAAGACTTTGGGGATATTATATTATTCTGAATTATAATCTAATAAGCGTTTCACGCATCACGTTCTTTGTAAAAGTACCCTTATTTTTCACGCATTCCGTTCTTGTTACGAAATCCGCTTCTGTCTGAAATCTTGTAAGGCGGAAAAAATTGAATTTTACTACTTCGATAAATAAATTGGTCACCGTACCGAAAGGATTGAAATCGTGATGATCCACTGTGACTTTTCCAGAGCAAGTACAACGTACTCGGGATAAGAGTCCAAGCCTCCTCGTGGGTTATCGACCCCGTACGGGGTTGTGTAGGCAGTGTATGGCGCGCGAGGATTCCAAGGAACGACACGCGGGGTGCCCGCCGCGATGGAATCGCGACGCGCGACTCGAAATGAAGACGCGTGGGTGGAGACGGCGCTCGGCGGCCTCCGCCGAGCAACGGGGCTGGGTGGACACTGATGAGAGCGCGCGATCCCGGAGACGGCGGTGGGCCGCGACCGACCCGGCGCGACACAGATTCCGTTCCGCGCAACCACCCTCCCGCACCTCGCCCTTACGAGGACGTAAGGTAAATGTACGGACGGCCGCTGGATATCTGACGCGAAAAGTTTGGCAACCTGTGGACTCCCTGTTTGTGAAGATCTGTGCGAGGAATATCTCAGAAAGCTTCTTTTCCTCGTCCTGAATCCGTAGAGCGGCTTATGTAAACTCGACAAAACTAATGATTCTCGTCGCAATTGATGATGAAAGGCGTTTCCATCCGAGTTGAAGTGAAAAGCTTCTGAAGATAAAACGAATTTATAAGCGTTTTCCGATTATCAATTTTGGCAAGCAAGAATTACTGTTAGAGTCTCGCTAGATATAAAATAAACAATGCAAAAAAATAATCGTATAAAAAAAATATTAATGAGATTAATTATACGGGATAGCTAGATATCTGCTGTACGAATTACGTACATTTTTCTTCAAGATATTTTTAATTAACCAAACCATACAAATGAAATTGTGAGCATATGCACGTGACTCGGGTTATTCCGCATTTTTGCTTGAAGATTCTACGACTTTAATGCCTGCAGTTTTAAGGCTGCTTTCAGGGACAGTAAATATATCTAAGAAATTCTAAATAATTCGGTCTAGAAATATGTAGCGTTACTCTTTTATCATATGCAAGTTTTTCAACGGAAGAGAAAGTATAAATTATACAAACAATCGCTTCACATTATAAAATTTTATATATATACTATATACATACATACATACATTCATACATACATATATATATGTATAGAGAGAGAGAGAGAGAATATATAGAGAAACAAAATTTAACTTTTTTATTAAATTTTTTATATTTAAATACTTTTATAATACCTTTTCAATGATATATTTTTTGGTATAAAAAAAAAGCTTTTTTAATTTTTTGTATTATAAAACAGAAAAGTTTTGAGTTTTTTTTCTTTCTTTTTTGTAACATGTCGAAAACGTAGATAGACTATGTTTTTCCTCTCACGTTTTTTTCTTCGTCCTGTACAGCTTTGTATTGCAATTTCCATTTCTTTATAGGACAATCATATATCTGCAATTCAAATATTTGTTATTCGTAAACATATAATATTACATGTGCGATTGTATTCTGTTTATAATAGAACAGAAAAAAATTTAAAAATAAAATAAAAAAATGGTGAACCATAAGAACTTTTTAAATAATGCTTATATATAATATTAATAAAAATATATATTTAATACATATATGTTGATCATTTCATTATCATCTTTACTATTAAACATATTACATATTTTTGTACTTACATCTGCTACAAATTGTAAAGCAGAATGATAAGTGAGCTCATTTTTCGCACGAGAGCCCCACGTAAACTCAAAATCTGTTGGATCATTCTTATTTATTATTACTTTCTCAAGATATCTCTGATTTACAAAATCCTATAAGTGAATAAATATCGTTTAAAAATCAACTACAATGATTATATAAATTGTAATAGTTGGTATTGATTTTTACCACTGTCACTAATTGTTTGATGTCTCCAAAATATTCATGTTGAAAATTATTATCAGTTATAATACCCAGATTTTGAAGAAAATCCCACAGTATTTCTGTAAAAATATTTCACTTATTTTCAACATTAACTTTATTAAATAGTATCTCATAAAAATTCAATATATTATTTACATCACAAATCAATATATCAGGTATGTATTAGACAACATGTAAATTACCAAAAAATAAAAATTACCTTCTTTGCATGATTCACCATACATAAAAATATGAACAAGTACAAGATACAACAGCACCAGTTTATGATTATCGTTGAAGGTGAGATGTGGAAGATTATTTTCTATTTTATTCACTAATATATATTTATTACCTTCAACTTCTACTAAGCTATATCCAAATACCTTTCAAATATCATAATTTATATAAAATTTTTAATCTTATAAATACAATTCTATTTTTTAAATAGTTTGCTTTGTAAGAGCAATTAAGTAATTACATAAACCATTATTATTTTAAAAATAGTATTCATAAAGTAAACAAACATACCTCAGATAGTTGTATATTTACACTCTCTATAATAGAACGAAATATTTTGCTATTTCCACCTAGTACATGTTTAATAATGTGTGATTTCTGTATGGGTAACTTGTTGCGATCTGCCATGAAAAGGTATCTTATTATACTACTGATTAGTTCTTTTTGTGTCTCCATATCCTGCGAACTTATGAACTGTGAATTCTTGATGATTGAACTTCTAGTACATCGTGATGATACCTGGCTAGCCTGGCTGGCTTGGCTGCTCGGGCCAGGATAGTCTTGGGATAAAAACATATCTTCGCTACTCTCTCTCATATTGCGACTGCTCTGGGATCCTCTTTTTCTATCTAATAAACACATATCAATCCTTATTCACTATACAGAATATTAGGTTATGACAACTAATGCTACTCCACAATTTAGAAATAAAAGACATTATTTTATATACGTAGATATATTTTTCTCTGAACTTTCTTCTGTCTTTTTTTTTAGATATAGAATTATGAACGTAAATAGTTTCATTAAAAAATGGAAAATAATACACATCGATTTTCACTTCGAACAAGTACAATATATTCTTACTCATTCTAAACAGATCACACGAATATCACTTTAGAAGTAAGCTTTTACGTGCTTTGTGATAGTTTAAGAGAGATCTATTGTTCTCAAAATACTAAATATAAGCTAAAAATGCGCAATTGTGGAATCCAAGCCGCCTTATCTCAAGAGATTTCGATTAAATCCTCTCTTAAAAAGTCAAGTATCAACTGTTAAACTTGCGCGATTTGAAGCAGATGGAATCCGTTTAGTGGCGCCTTCATGTACAAAACATTGAATTATGTAGCCACGGATAATTTCCACGGTTGGTAACATATCTATGGTTTTCGATTTGTTCTGTTTTGCGTCAAAAACATTGATTTTATTCCGTTCTATTACATTCTACAAACAATATTATAAAAATAATAACTATAATTTGCAAAATAATAATTTTACGCAAAGAACTGTAACACACATAATGTATTTTTTTATATACATGTATGTATGTAAATACGTACATATACGTATGTATATAATACGATATTAATAAAGAAGATAGTATGCGGCAAAATGACGAGTTTTAATGTAAGTATGTAATGTAAATAATATTAAATTATTAATAAATTTTAATAAATATAGCAAATTTTAATTTTAACATTGAATCGCACATAGATTTTTGAAAAATTATATTTTACTTATTTCCGGTGCATATATACTTTAACATATTATGTATTATTGTTGTAAATATGATTATCTGATTTTTATAAAAAATACATTCAATTTTAATTCTTATTATTTTGTGTTTATCAAAAATAATAGATTACAATTCGAAATCGTCCAGTAATCTCAATTTAATTTATATCTGAAACTGTTGTTTTCGCATTTTAATTATTACTTCGAAAATCAATTCGTCTCTAATGTATTAATTTGTATTACTCTGTATTTCGACATGCTCTGTATATGAATAAAAAAGCGAATAATTCTCGAAAACTGAAAGTCGCATATAGCTTGAATTTAATTAAATATATCAAATATATATTAATATCTTATTATAATTAATTAACCATAAAATTCATAAAATATGAGCAATTTTGATGAAACAACAAGATCGTTATCAACTATTCCGCCGGATTTCGTACCATACATGGAAAAACACAGATTATATGAATTCTTTTATGTAATTAAATTAGATCTTCTTATTTCACTGAAATATTTTTTATCGATTTGATTATTGGTTATATTACACATTGTGTTGCATTTTGTTTATGTATTTTAGATTATATTGGAATGTGTCTCATTCTATTAAATCATGTTATTTATTGCATTGTATTATAATATAAAAAAATTCATAGGAATTAGTGACGCAATTACTGATCCAGCAGCCAGATGACCCAATAGTATTTATAAAACAAAGTGTCCAGCATATTGTACGAAAACGAGATATTCCTAGAGTTATTCTTATAGCTCCTCCAAGTTTCGGTAATACGTTATAATATAATCAACATTAATAACTAATTGTAAGGATATGTTCTTAAATATAACATGAAAGTCTGCATTAAGAGAAAAATTTATAATATTTGTATGGCTATAATTACATTTTATAATTATTTACAAAGCAGTAATAATATAATCGTAATTATGATAATATGTAATTATAGTTACAAATATTAAAATATTTTGTCTTAAAATATATCTTCATTATTTTCTATATCTTCGGGTATTTGGTAATAATTACATTTATAAAATGCAATAAACCAAGATGTTTTAAGAAGATTTGGATATTTATTGTATCTACATATTATTTCTAAAATAAAACAGATTTTCTTCTCTGTTACAGATAAAATGACTCTTGCAAAAATTCTTCAAAAGGAAACTGGGATTCGTCCTGTTACCTTAGAAGATCTTTATGCTTCATCTTCTATTGAAGTATTATCAAATTATTTACTTCTCATAAAATGTTTTAGACTAAAAAGTTGCATGAATTCTTTATTTTTAGTTGTACACCAAACGTTTGTTATACATAAATACGTGTATTTTAGAACATGTGCCGCTGTTATGATGCTAATGAGATCGCAGACAGAATGAAGAAACTGTTAATGTCAGAAATACTTCATGAATCTGGATGGATATTAATTGGTAATTTTGCTTACGTAAATTTGATTATTGCGTTTAATAAAGTAAACTTGGATTATTATGGAAAACTGCAACATTATTGCAATATAATATAAATATTATAACTAATATTACAAGAAAAGAGTAACTAATTTTCTTTTTTCTCTTTTGCGTAAATAAATAATCTGCTGTATAGATATACCAAGAAATAAAAAGGAAGCACGTGCAATGCAGTATGTCGGCATAATACCAACACACGTGATACAAATTACATCCAGTGTAGAAGACAAGACTCGAGAAAAAAGTATACTTACTGAATAAACAATATTATTATATATAATCTCTCCTTTTAAGTCCATTCATATCCATCTCCATCTTTGCAAAACACGTTCATTCTATAAACATAAATTATAACATTCTTAGATTAACGATATTATATTAATATTTTTTCCATATTTTATATATTAACATAATTATAAAATATAAAAAAAAGATATTAAAATATATAAAGGTCAAACAAAAATTAAGTTATAAGAATCTATTTTAATTTGCAGATATTGAAAGAGTAACATATTAATCTTTATAATATATAGAATTTTAACTCCATCTAATTCATTTTTTTCTAAATGTTTATTTGTAGAAGATATAAGACAATGTGATTATAAGAGACGTCTTCGAGGTCTACGTGACGCTTATGCTAATCTTTTAATTGTTAGTTATCAATCTATGACTTTATATTTTCGCTTATAATAATATAATTATTATTAAATTAATATATATGTTGTTCATATTGTATATTAATATTCTATATAATACTCGTATATTGTATATTTTAGCAAAATAAATTTTTATTCTACAATTACTATAAATATTCGTTGATTGATTCTATGTTAAATGTTGTTAATTTGTTACGAAATCATGAAAAAAATTTTCTTTAGGAGGTTGAAACTGGTACTAAGACGATTCAAGAGCTGGGCGAAGATTGCGCGACAGTAATGAAAATTAGAAAACACTATGGAGCCCCATCACTCTTTCGCATTGTTCTTATAGGTCCTCGAGAATTAGATCATCGTTCTTTGGCAAAACATGTATCTGAGAGTTTTAATCTCGTTCATGGTATAATATACATATATATGTAATTATTTAGTAACATCTTAATACTTTTTCTAAACATTATACATATATTTTATTAGGAAAATTTATAACTCATCTCTAATATTACATTTTGCAATCATTTTTGTCAATATATTAACCTTTAGTTAGACAAGTTTGTTCTTAATAATAATAATATTTCAAATAAAAATATATTATATACTTTTACAGTTGATTTCAATGATATCTTGAAAGAAGTATGCTTGCAAGAGACGGCTTTAGGTGAAATGCTGCGAATGTGTAATCATAGATGCGCACAGAAAGTAAAATCAGAAGCGCGAGTACAAATTATTGAAGTGTGATTATAGTTCGCTAAGAAACATTAAATTGATTTGGCATCGTATTTGCATTGTTATTATTTTCAGCGGTATGTACTCGGGTCTGATTGCCTCAAGAGAGGATGGATTTTGACAAGTTATCCTAAAACTGTAGAGGAGTTCAAGCTCCTAGATATGATATCTACACCACCCAATAGGTAAATATTATAAGAAACAATTCCAGAAATCTAATAATAATTACGATTTTTGAAATGTGTCAGAGTCATCATCCTCAAAATAGACGCACAAACGTGCAGAGAAAGACTCTTAAATCGTGAATGGAACTTTACTACTGAAAGCGAACATGAGTTGTCATCGTGCGAATCTTCGATGACAGATTCTGACTATAAATTAGATGTTCATTCCAATAATTATAAAGATGTCATCGAACAAGATGTAACTATCGTATTATATCTGAAAATATTTTCTTATTCAAAGTTTAAATAAGTTTAATATTTTATTTTATTATCTATAGTTGAAGAAAAGAATAAATGATATGAAAATGATAAATTACAAATCTTTTCTCTTAATAATTAAACTTTTTAATTTAATTTATTTTGTATATTTATTATTATAATTATTTATTTTTATATTTATTATTATAATTTTTAGATTTATTATTATAATTATTTTTGCTGTTACTCACAAAATGTGGCTTCAGGAATACAAAAAAAATATAGATGCCATATTGCAATACGCGGGAGAAACTGCGTCCGTAATAAATGCGACAGGTGAAAAAAAGTGCGTGGAGGAAAGACTGGAAGCGTGTCTGATGCGTCCAGCACCGTCTGCAAAACCCAGGATTCCCTATCCACCTCCTACGATCGATCCAATGGACATAGAATTTGATCCTGATGACGAACCCGATCTAAGCGTCTTCGATGACATACGAGCACCAGAGCCTAAATATTCTTTTATTTAATGATTTCCAAATCATTCTTATGTGCAAACATGAACAACAAATAATATTTCAGTTTGTAATGTATAAAACACAGTTCAGTTCTCTAATCATTATGTAATTTTTTTCACTTTTCTTTTCTCTCTATATTCGTTGTAATCAAATTTGAAAATGGTCCATTTTCTTCGCATTGAAATCTTATATAGAAATCAATTATTCCATACCTTTTTTCATTATATTTTAAACTACACTTTAATTATTTCTCCTCAAAAGAGACGTGTCTAAATTGATCAAAGATCGATAAATTAAATTTTAATAAAAAAAAATGAAAGAATTATATTATATGGATAATATAGATCTCTTTACGCGATAAAGATAGAAAATCGGAGGCGCTCCTGGAAAATCATGCGATCCTGGCATGCAAAGCATCTCATCTTCGCGACGTCACGAAGCGGAACATAGTGCATAAACGATTATGACCATGGTTCTGACGATGTAACACTACGTAACAATGAAAGTGGTGACGTAACACGATCTGAACTTCTGCATTGTGAATACCAGGGGCGGATGAGTTGAAATTTCTTTCGATAAAATAAAAACTTAAGTTAAAGAATCGAATATTTTTATATGTTAAAATTATTTAATTAAATTTCGTAAAGATTACATTAAAATAAAATAACAATTCACAATAAAATTTGATTAATTTTTCATAAATGTTATTACTAATTTTATCAATTTTATAACGTTACAAAATCTGATAGCTTTAAATATTTAAATATCTCAGTTTCTTTGGAAAAAAATGTAGTCGATGTATGAAAAAATTCAATCTATAAATTAATGTTATTTATTAAATTTAGATAGAAATAATTAAAAATGTAGCATGATTAAAATTAAGTAGCATTTCTCTCGTTTAAAAACAGATTAAACCCTTGTAAAAATTTAATACTAATATTAGCCAATTAATCTTATTTTGCAAAAGTATTATTAAAAGTTTTATACTAAAACTTAATACTAAAAATAACTGATTAATTGATCAGTATTAATATTAAATTTCTATAAGAGAAGAGTGCAGCTAGTCTAATGTTTTCGTGTTATCAGTTTAAAATCTAAATTTTTAATAACATTTCAAAATGCTGTATTATTTAATCCAGCCCTGGCACATAAAGGTGACGTAGATAGTGCGTCAGCCTTCTCAGGCAAAGTTCGAGTCACGGCTATCATCTCCAAGCGAAAGTCAAAAGCTATCTTTTACACCTATTCTTTTATTATATCTATGAAGATTCCGAAATATGTTAAATTTAATTTAACTAAATAATTTATTTATACATTAAATTTCTTTACTTATAATAAATATTTTTATTTTTTTCTAAAAAAGCTTTGTTCAATATTTATTTAAAAATTAAGTTATTAATAAATTAAGTAATATTACACAGTTATATAATTTGCTCTAAACAATCAGAAATTATTTAAAAA